>NW_008670895.1:4699-32169 GCF_000695815.1 Acanthisitta chloris
CCAAAGCAAGAGTTTTGCATGACACCCAGGTCCTTCACGAGTCTTTGATCTCTTCCTTAGCAATACTATAAGATAAACACATCTTTTCATCAGAAACTTGGTTAGCACCACTCTAATATGAAGGAAATAATAAAGAAGAATCACTCCTCATAAACTGGGTATCATGAGTTTATCTTCACCTGTACTTTCATTGCATCTTCTTGCAAGAATACTTGAGTACCATGTACAATGCTGTTATGCAAGACAAGCTTTATCGGGAGAACGTAGCAGACAAGTTTTCAGGTACATGTAACCCTGCCCATCCCCTTAGCCAAATGGGGCTATGACAACACAGCTACTCTTAGCATTCAAGGTTCAGTAGCAGAGTTCACTGATCTCATCTGTGCTGTCTGTGGGCATTTCCCCAAAGACTGCACTTGCTGCTGCTGCAGCTAGCCAGTCAGCTTCAGCAGCAGTGAGACCAAATCCTGTGAAGACATGGAAGCCTTGTCAGCTATGTCAGGTCCCACATAAGCAGGTGACTCCACACCATAATCAGGATGTCCTCATATTGATAATGGATGGTGAAATTCTAGGGCTTGGTCAACAGGCCCAAACCAGAGTTGACTTACAGATGAATCCTGTACTCCTTGTGAACAGTGCTTCTTTGTGTTACTTAACTAAACTATTTAATGTAGAGCATAGATGTAGATAACCTTTGCATAGGCTATATATCTGTCCTAGGCCATGGTGTCTTCTGCAAAATCTTATGGATAACCTTGGTACAGACTATACACTTGTCTGTGAAGTATTTCCAAGGTCATGCCCTGTCTGCAAGATATCCTAGGAAACTTCATCACCCATGTCCTTTGGCCAAGCCCTGACCTCGGGTGGTCGGAGGGGAGAACCACCAGGTGTTGTCTGCACAAACGATAAGAAACTGCAAGGTATTTTTTTGCTTACTAATTTGGCCTAGAAAAGCTGGACCCTCTTGCAGAGACTTTGGATGCCTCACCTACGAGTGGATGCACTTTGTAGAGACTTCCCAATTGCCAGGAAAGGCTCTCCAAACACTCGCTGCAACCAGGGGCTCCCCTGAAACTGCAGGTCTAGATGATGATAAAGTATTAGGGCAATTGGAGATGTATCTTTCTTAATCACTATTTTTTCCTGTATGTAGTAATGATTAGGTGCATTACCTTTCTTATTGTCTTTGTTGTTGTTTGTGCTGTTCGTATTAGAGCTTAGTAAACTAACTTATAGGTAAATATATTATTCATGTTTCTATTATCTTAAAACACTAATAGTAAATTAATCTTATTCTTTCCATTGGTGTCTGTGTTATTTCTGTCATCCCCATCAATTGTCAGAACAGATGGATGGCCAGGTCAAGAAAGCTGGGAGAGGGAGTTTGAATGTCAAGATCTTCAGAGTGGTACAGAAATGGCTACAGTGGCAAGGACTGTGCCACACAGACGTGAATGTGAGGCTGTGGCTGATGTTTTGGACAGTCAGGGGAGGTATCTGCTGCTGCCTGAAGAGGACAATTCTTACCTGTTGTGAGCTTTTCATACAGCTTGAAGTGACCTGGCTTTGTGCCCCAGTTTGTCTGTGTGTGCCTCACACCAGTGCGAAGATACTTTTCCTCATGTATTCCCATTTAGACAATTGACTTCTTAGATTGGAGCTAATACATGTTGTCATTAGACCCACGCTGCTTTTGTACTTAACTGCATAGATTTCCTGGGCTCCTTGGGGGCAGGTTCTGCTGTGCAACTTCAGCATGGGAAGAGCAACTTTTGTTGTTGTTAAAAGACTGGCTGAAGTGTTTGTGGCTGCCTGTCTCTAGACTCTGGCATCTGAGAGAGCAAATGCACTGCTGGGTAAAGTGATGCATAGAACAAGCTGGAGGGAAGATCAGGCCAAAACATGATGCAAATGCTGAGCAAAGCAAGACATGCAGGTGGCAAAAGATAGGAATTGTGAGAAAGGCTAGAGGTGGATTCACTTTGGTTTAACTTTGCTAAAAAATGGTTCAGCTCACTCCTAACCCAGACCACATCATGAAGTAATGACCCCAGGTGGAGGTGGACCACGAACAGGATGGATGCTACAGCAACCTGAACTGGGAGGTGTCTGAAGTCCAATGTTATCTTTCTCCCTTCTATATCATATACACTGGGGGATTATTGAGAATCAGAAAGGATCTGGCAATTCTTTAAGCCCAGTCTACACTTCCTTTTATCCCTTCCCTCTGGCACAGATGCTTTGCACTACTCTTTGTCAATGGATCCTGTCTCCTTAATCTCCCTAGACACTTATGACTGCTGCAGCTTGTTCCCCTAACCCTCTCAGAAGTCTCTGCACTGTTACTTTTCCTTGTCCTGGGACAGCTGATGCTCTCTCCCATTTTTCCCAATTCCATCTCACTTTACTTTCTAATCACCCAGATAAACCTGTCTCTCTATCTGCCTGCAATCACTGGATTCCCCATTCTCTTGATCACACCTGCCTGTCAGTTGTCCAAAAAGATTACGTACGCCTTGAAATTTCCACTTACTTTAATAAATGAATGATTGCAGCGTTATATAACTTGTTTATGTTCGACTTGTGCAGTACTGGTTTGGACTTTGGCTATTCTATAGCATTATTAGTTTACTAGGCACAAAGCAGCTGTGTAAAAAGCTCTCATGGCCAAGAAATTAACATTTTAAATTAAAGGGAAAAGTTAAATAAAAGAATAAGGATGAAATGCTATTCTTGAGGACAAATACACATATGACATAGATGAGGTAAGAGGAGACATCTGAAAAAACCATTTCTCATTCCTTGTCCGTGGGGTGATGCAAGTATCTGTAAACACTGAGCTTTATTTTTCATTCTTCATCGCATTTTTGTCAGTATAAAAGTAAATCATAGTGTGATCAGTGCTAAATTGCCTGAAGAAGAACTGCAGAGAAGATTCAGCAGGGCTCACACCTCACACTTTCTCCTCTAACACTTGTCTGTAAGGAAGTGCAAAATGTTCTGGAATTGTAGTTTCACCCCCTAGAATGTATGCCCTAGAAATTATCAAAGAAAATTCATTCTGGTGATAAAAATAATTTTAAGGCTGGAGAAAGCCAAGGGCTCATCCTGACAGCTGTTAGGAAAACACTTTCAGTTGTGGTTGGTCATTGGAACATGCTCCCCAGAGAACTGCTCAAGGAGCATCTGGACGATGCTCTTAGTCACATGGCTCATTTTTAGGTAGTCCTGTGAGGAACAAGGAATTTGACTCGATGATCCTTTTGGGTCCCTTCCAACTTGAAATATTCTACCATTCTATATCTGATTCCAATTTTAAAGATTGTATTAGTCTTCATATTTTTCAGAGGTCATAAACTATCTCAATTATACATAATCCATTACTTATGATAGTTTAATTTCCAAGTCTATTAAGACAGCAGTTTAATTCGACATCATCATCACATCCCGATCTGCTGAGACAGCACAGAACGAAACATCAGCCATTTTTTAAAATCTCTCACTACAGATTCTCCAATATGTAACAAAGTGGGTATTTCTCAGTCCTCTGGCTGCCCTGAGAGCTGAGACTGCTCAAGCCTGACAGATGAAATTCAGATTCCCAGGAGGCACAGTGGCTAGAAATGGTGCATTTCTGTTTCTGGATTAGTCTTGGTTTCATATTGCTTTCTAATCTGCTACTGCTGTTTCAGTAGTATCAGGCATTTACATTCAGTATTTAATGACAACAAGTCTAACATAAAGGACTCAGCTATCACTGCTTCTATACACGTTATATTTTTAGTTTCTGGGTTTGGGGAGAGGTTTTTTGTGTGTATAAGAGTATGTGTTTAAGTACCAGCATAGCATTATAAAATGACATAGGTATTTCACATGCATAAGAAGCTTTTAAAACTACGATTTAAAATGGTTTTATAACAAGTATTTTTCATCAAGTGAAAGGCCTTAATCCAAACCAACAAGTAATTCAAGTGATGAGTTGCTATCTTTAAAGCTACTTCTTAAAGCTAGGCTAGTTGTTTTCTAGAAACTTGCAAAAAGACTGTCACCCAGTCAGACCTGTCACTCTGACTGTTAATTGATAAGTTTAGGATAAGCTGCTTTGGTGTTATAGAACATTTTATTCCATAATCCCAGATAGAAGATGTCTTCCTACCCCCTGACTTCATTTCAAAGCAGATTTATCTAAGGTCTAGATTACTAAAGTGAGTTTAGACAACTTGTTGTAATACCAAAAAAAAGGATATACGTATGCATTGTAAGCATATATGTATGTTTACGTGTACTGCCAGTAAAACAGCATTTTTAAGCTTTATTAAGCATGTGCAAGGGGAATGGCATTTCCTGCACCCAGGCCTGAACAGGGCACTGTTTAAAGGCATTGGTTTACGCTGTTACTTCTTTCCTTAAAAGAAGAGGGATATTCTTGTGTATAAATCACATTACAGCATTGTTACTACTTTGAATATGAGAGTTATATTGGCTATAACACACACTTGTTACACAAAAATTAGAGTTGGAGAGCAAATTCTCCTGGTAACCACATGTTCAAGTTGCAAACCTTAGCAAAGAGGCTTTTATCTACCAAAAGTGTAAATCCAGGAACCTTTACTAGTGTTGCAGATTAAAAAAGAGCAAGCAACCAAAACCATACATTATGTACAGGATGAGTGGCTTTATGCTCCCAGTTTCCCTGGCTGGGTTTGGAATTGCAAAACAAGGGGGTTTCCAGCAACTTGCACGTTGAGTCTTGCACCCATCTTGCTTCTGGCCAGCCTGCCTTTTATTGTTTTTTTTTTCTCAATAATGATACTATTAACAGTCAATTCACTGAGTTCAAGTATTTTTATTTTCCAAGGAGAAGCCTTAAGAGAAGATAAAAACCTTGTTTTCTGCTTGTCACGATACCAATTATGCCCTTGTTTTGCATTGCCTCACAACCAGCTGTTTACAATATGTCATCAATAGCAATCAAGGATCTGATTCTATCTCTCTTGTTGTTGTTGATTAAATAGAGGGAGTATGAAGCGAAAGAGAACTTGACTGCTTCATCAAAATACAGTTTGTTTACAGAAAACTGCACAAATTTGCACATATTCAAGCCCAAGAAATAGCTTTCTTTTTTTTTTTACCTGCAGGTTTAATTTTCCCTCTACTTAATTATTAACTGTTCCTGCTGCTAATCAAAAGGTTAGTTTAAATCATGGATGTTATGAAAGAAAATTTCACTCAGCTTCAGAAATGCATATGGATGAATGTAGTTCAGGGACAGGATCAGGCACTGAACAGCCACACCGGAAAATCAGCACAGATTGTATCTATCTGTTACAGCAAGCAGGATCAGATATCTCAGAGGGAAGTTTAAAATCTTCTCAGCAGACAACCTCCTACATGGGATTCTCTACTTTCCTTCTCATCTCCACCTCCTATACTGATACTTAGTACTGTTTGTTAGGCTAAAATTCTGAAGATTTCATATCCCTTATTTTTTGTCTTGTTGCCATTAATCATCTCTTGATATATATTTGATATGTAGGTGATACTCCAAATTCTTTTTTAATTTTATTGTCTCTTCTAGCTATGCTGCCTTTCATTTACATGATTATATATATCACATCACAAAATGTTGTAACATTTTATAATTCACCACCTTCTAGTTTCATTGCATAGCCCTTTATTTCTGTACGAGGCAGCAAAGCAAAATTCCCAGTCTACCTTTAAGCCACTTATTTTATATACTGCTTTTTTGTCTTACTCATTTCCTGTTTACTGTAAAAAGTCTTTTATGTCTCTTCAGAGGGAGTTCACAATACAACACAACCTGTTAACTTTTATTTAGACACTCCCTGTTCAAAGTGTACTACGGAGCATCTATTAATGTAACTGAGACTGATACATGGAAAGAGGTGTCAGTATAAAGAGTATTTCATATATTTATAGTGTGAAACTGCAAGTATAAGCTAGGCAGGGACTGAAGTATGAGTCTGAAGTGAACCACGGATAAGGGATGTTCTTGTTAAGGCCTGCACAGAATTGGCTAGTCATACTGTGCTGCTCCCTATCCTATTTGGAACTGCAAGATCATATGAAAATGCAGAAGACAACTGCATTATATGTTTTCCTAAAATTCTGCTCTCAGGTTTGGTTGGCTGTCTGCAGTACTGGCACAGCTTATTCCAGCCACCCAGCCCTGGCTTTAGAGGGTAAAATCTCTTCACGTGCTGAGAGTAATGAGATCGGTATTGCCAGTGGAGACGAGCCAGAACCTTACCTAATGCTGCAAAATGCCTTTGAGAGCATCTGCCCTCTCATCAGCACACACAACAGCTCTCCATCTGTGCCATTCTCCAGCCATACCCCAGGACTGCATCACCCCTTCACCAATTAGGCCACTGTGCTGCTAAGGACAATTTGTAAGTAATATTTTTTCTGCACTTTCTTTTTCCAATTACATTTGTTTGCCACTTGAGAGAGAGAGTGAGAGAGGAGGAAACGCAGGAAAATAAAGCTATTTGCAAGGAGTTCTTGAAACATTTTAAATATAAAGCTCGGTCTCAACTTTTCCTCTTCAATTATCTGTTTCTGCTACTCGGAATTTTCAGGGCTGTTTGAGCTCTGTAATAACTTGTTTGATTTATAGTTATAATGATTTATTCCTGCGGGGGGTGGGGGGAAGTGAAGGAGGGGGTGGAAACCATACTGATTACTTCTCTCTTGTTTTCGCTGTGTCATTCTGTATGCTCACAGTATGTATTGAAATGGGTTTCCTAAGAAGATTTTTAAAACCAATCAATATAATTTTCTACAACGAAACACTTGATGTACACATTGATGCACCAGCTGTCAGTTATATCCTATGTGAAAATAAACACACCTGTTGAATGTATAGCTGTTTCAGGGTTTTTTCCCAGAAAAAATACATTTTCCCATATACCAAGAATCAGATGTGTTCCCTGTTATTTCCTTGCTTACACAGACCAATCTATTGCAATCTATTATCTTTGGGTTTGTTTGCTGTGCACTTGGCTGACAGTTTAAATGATTTTTCCCTTAATAACCACAAGACATTTTTCTGATCATTGCACCAGATGATGATCCTACTTAGTACATATTCTTTGGCTTTGGTTTTTTTGCTCCCAGACCAACCAGTTTCCATTTATACAAACTACAATGATTCCAGAAGAAATGTCAACCAACTGGATATGTTTTTATGTGGTTGGTTTGTGTCCTTTGAATGAAATTCATTCACCCCTTTAGAGAGGGACAAGAAGTACATCATTCTGACTGCTTGGGAGGTGATTTTTTTTGATGCATTCAGGCCTCCTGCACAAAGGGGAACTTTTTCTTTCAGTGTTAGCATTGTGCCTGCAAATAGAAATCATATTACCTTCAATTATGCTTGCTACGCATCAGTGGCACACTACTGACTTCAGGTTTATTCCACATGTACAAAAGAGGGGAAAATAGGTTTCATTACCCTGAAGATACATTTCTTGATAACTTGTAGCCATTAATAAAAAACTAACACACATTATTAGTGACTAAAACCCACATGCATCCGAAGCGTGGAGTGATTTAATCACCTCTGTCCAGCGTCTCCAGAAATTATCATTAATGATGATAGGAAATATTTGATTCAGGGGAAAACAAGTGAGCAAGTAGTGATGGTGCACACAGCCTCCCTCCATCAGCTCCATGCTCTGCTGCACATTAACTCATTTTCTTGTCTAGGAATCACTCCACAGATTGACTAGTTTTATTTACCAGCCCTTCTAGGCAGAGTCTGGAAATGAGAAAAAGATGTGTTACCTCATCTACCTAGTCATTTATTTATTACATTGTTTCCTTGCTTCAGTCCACTCCCTACAAAGCTTCTGTTCATCCTTCTTTGTTAGCTTGTACCTGCACTTGAAGCGTGAGGCTGCTGCCTCTGACATCCCTCCAGAGAAACCCAGACCCATGCTCTCATGTCTGCATGCTGTGACCCTTTGGAGGAGCTGGCTGGGAAAGGAGGAGGATCACTACCAGAATACCAAGCACTCAATTCCTAGCCAGCTCCAGCAGTCTTGGAAGCAGAATAAATCCTCCTACAGTAGTTTTGTGATACTTAGTGGAGTTGCAAAATTTTAGGCTTTGCCTATTTGTCAGTGTCATTTTTTATTTGCTTATGGAATAAACTAACTGAAAATACTCAAACTAAGAAATAAGCCCTAGTGTGTGCCTAGAAAGAAATATATCTATTAAGATCAGTGACAATTATGTACAAAACCCCTATGGACTAATTAGTAGAGTCAGCAAACAAACATTCTTTTTTCTGATTTTTTTTCCCCTGATAATCTGCCAGCTGCTCAAGCATATTTATTCACCTCCTAATATTTTGAAAGGCACAGTCACTGTCTCCTGCATCTTTAGCACTCACCAATTCCAATCAAAAGATCAGCAATGAAGATGGATACTCCTCTCAGGCATTGCTTGATCTCCTATCAGAGCAAGGAGGGCAAACACAGTATCATAAATCACTTTCTTTCAAGGGTATGGTCAAGTGACATTAGAAGTTAAAGGCTTAAAATGAAGTTTCAACTTCACCTGTCATTTTCTGTGTCATAGAGTGACAAAAACCCAGAAGCAGATATAGTCCAGATTAAGGAAGGAGAGAAGGACTTCATAGTTTCATGTCCCACATGGCCAACTATTTCCATGAAAATCCTAGTCTTAGTCCTGATCCCTGGAAAAATACAAGGCCAGGCTGGATGGGTTTCTGAGCAGCCTGGTCTACTGGAAAGGACCCTGCCCATGGCAGGGGGGTGGAACTAGATAATCTTTAAGATCCCTTCCAGTCCAAGCCATTCTGTGATTCTATGGCCAGGCTGCAAACCTGTCAAAAGCCTATTTGCAGGTGTTAATGTATTTACAAGAATTACATGGACAGAATGTAATTAAGAGGGGAATTACAAGAGGGAATGGCAATAAGCTGACATGGGGGAGATTCAGATTAGATATTAGGAAAAATGTTTTCCCTGTTAGGGTGATTAGGCATTGGAAGAGGTTGCCCAGGGAGGTGGTGGAGTCACCAGCCCTGGGAGAGTTTAAGAGGTATCTGGATCTGACACTGGAAGATATGGTTTAGGGTTTAGAAATTACAGCAGAGTGGCAGGTTAATGGTTGGCCTTAATGATCTTAGAGGTTTCTTCCAACCTCGATGATTCTATGACACATAAATTGCTTAGGCTGAGAATTTTCTCTGGTAATGAATGAAGGGCAAGAGTCAAAGCCCAACAAGTCCATGGAACACATCTCAGTGGGCTTTGACTCTCTTTGGATGTAACACCCAACTGCAAACCCTAAGGGCAGAGCTGGGCAGAATACTCAAGAATGTTGTAGAAGGGAGGGCTGGCTGAAAAAAACCTAGGACCCTGCTAGGTCCATAACAACAGATGACAAACAGAAAACAAACAGCAGCTGGAATCAGCTTCCAGCACAAAATGTTTCTCTCCACTGATCCTAGTGAAAAGGCCTTGTTTCTCTAGACATAGTCATACAAAAAGAGGCAATACTTAAGAAGTCTTGTATGCAAAAATATATTTGAGGTCATACTTGAATGGTTTACTGGAAAAATCTTAAACTTTCCATTCATATTTTTCTTTGGATATCAATAGTCTCTATTTCTCTAATCTAATAACCTAAACAAGAAGGGAACCAAGGTGAAACAAATACTGTCTTAAAAAGTCAGAGACATTTTATGCTTTGCTAAGATTCCAGAGTTGATACGTCTGATGTTAGAAACTATGGAGTAAAAGATTAAAATGACTGAAAGCTATTCTAGAATAAATGTGTCTTGCATAAATTGCATACACAAGAAGAAAATAAAAATTAAGGAAAATTGCTCAAATGAAAAGCATAAGTTATGAATTTCAATAGACTACAATACGTAGGCTTGCATATTCTAGCTGCCATTGCTCTATTTGGCTTCAGAAACAAAATTATTTAGGATAATTATAATTACAGCTGGCAAGAATTTCCATGCTTGGGGAAACACTAACATTTCGATGTTTGTTTTCATGTTGAATCAGAATAAAAAAATTCAAATTCCTCTCAGAGAAAAATTCTGAAAAACTTTCTTAGGTATTCAATATAGACACTGTCAAAATACTGTCCTACATACATCAATATCTGCAGCATTTAGTAGGAGCATATTATAATACTTAATTTGGTATGTCAGTGTGAGTACGAAGTCAACATGGAAGGAATGGGAAAATTAGACACTTTCAATTTCCAAAACAGAATATTGTTATGTTGAACAAGGATATTGCAGGGAAGATTTTAAGCATGGTGGAAATGTTTACATTTTGAAAAAAAAATTATTATTTGCTAACCACATTGATGCATGTGGGAGTGCAGGTAGTGAGTGGTGCACCTGCATGAGTCTGTTTGTTCAGATCAAGGTGCACTCTTCTTGAGGCAGAGCTCCTGCCTATCCCAGCAGCCTGTCTGGCTTGCACCCTGGAGCTGTCTCTGCTATGGCAGAAGAGACTCTTCACGAGACACTCCTAAGGGTGTGCAGGTGTTCAGGCCATGCCATCAAACTGAACCTGGTTCAAAGTAAAAACCCCTAGAGTACCAGCATCCTTTCCCTCCAGTCTGCTTCTGCTGAGCTAGTGCAGATGTAGTCATAAAAATTCACATGCCATCCACCAAATTCAGAACTTTATACAACTGTTAGTTAATACTGGACCTTTCTGAAAGTATTTCTGAAGCAAAGTCCTTAAGAAATGTAGTAAAGATGCTATGGAAACGTACAAACCTTATAGCACAGTGCAGTGTAGGTGCTCTCTGTCTTTCTGACAGGGAACTACATTGAAAGCTTTGCTGGAAGGAGAGAAAAATAATGCTTGGTGATGTTATGTCTCGTACCCAACAGCGTGAGCCACAGTTGCACAGCCCAGGGTTTGCCCCATCCCCACCCTGTGCTGGGCTCCCCAGCCCTGACTTACAGGGTCCCAGGGGGGAAAGCTTGCAGTCCTTCCTTGTGCTACTCTTGGGCACCTCTGCCACTGCCTCGAGTGGCCTGCTTATGGATTTCAACAGAGGATTTCAACAGAGCAGACTCCACATCCAGACACCTGCACTTTGTGCCAAAAGATGGGCACTGCAGGGATTTGCTCTTCACTTTTCTTTTCAAGAAACCATCTCAGATAATTGCCTTGGCTTTAGAGTCGAAGGCCTCTGGAGTAATGAACAACTGTTATTTCTAGTACAATGGGATCGTTGCCTATAATGGTATCCCTTAATTGCTGCTGCAGTGCAAATTATGAAAAGCAAGAATATCCGAATATAGAGACACTTGGCCCTTGTGACAGGAAATTAAGGTCTCTTCTCCAACACTGCTGCATGCCCTGAACTCCAGCTCAAGTCAAAATGAATTACATACATTCAATACTTTGAAAAACAAGCTCTTAACCTTACAAACAAGAGCTTATAGAGCTCATATTGTGCATGTTCTGGTTATCCCTATAAATGTCCTATCCTTTTTCAGATCCTATTAATCTCCTGGGCTTCCTGGTCCCATCAGAGTTAATGGCAAAACTTGGTTAAAAAGGATGAAGTACGTAAGTCTGGGGGTGTATTATCCTTTGAAGCTTTAGTGGGTTGGATTTCTTAATTGGTTACTTTTTATGGTAAAAAAAAAGCAAGTGACTGTTGCTGTATCATTCATAATATAAAATCTCTCATCTTGCTTCCTATTTTTCATACCTTGAAAGTTTATCATTTTCAGCCTCTTGGATAGAATCTTTGCCATACCTGTTCATGCCTTGCTTTTGGTGTTATACTTCTTGGAAACGATAATGACCAGAAAGAACTCAGACTTCTGAGAATGAGTGTGTAATCTATACAGTGCCATTTTAATACTTCAAGAATTAAGAGTCTCAGTATTTAATTTCCACTGCAAAGTGTCTGAAAACGGTGGTATTGTCAAACAATAGTGGCAAACTGCTGAGGAAAGGTCCAATCCTTCTCTTACTGATGTCAGTGGGAATTTTGCCAGGAAGCTCAGCATGATCAGCGTATAGCCCAAAGTAATCAGTTCTACAGATGATTACGTGAAAAGCCCTTCATTATAGCATGATGATTGAGTATTATTACAGTCATGAGACAGAGACATCTTCTGGAACCAAAATCAAGAAAAAGAACGTATTAAGGCTATTCCTCTTCCGAGTTGTGCCTCTCTGGCATCAGGTTTTTATCAGATGACTGTTCACATGTTAGCACAGCTACTCTGGTTTTGGCCACAGCCTGACATGCACAGCAAAATGAGCCCATATTTCCTGTTCCATGGTTCCTCTCTGCTAAAGGTCTCTCAGGCCATGAAAGCTGCACCATTTGATATGTACAACATTTTCAGCAAACTCAGGAACACTGCACTTTGTCATCCGTCTTCTCACTTTGGTTCAAGGACATGTCTTGCTCCATAGGTGCCTTTTCCAGCCTGGGGAAGGGCATGTAGCTAACAACTGTGCATGATGGCTTAAGTCTTGATGAAGAGAGACTGTGGTGCAGACCCCCACAGCCAAGCACCTGCTTCTGCAGCCTCAGCCAGCCTGCCCAGAGCTTGAGCTGAGAGCAGGAGGAAGCAGGTTATGGCCATGAATTGGGCACTGAGGGCACAGATGATGTGTGCAAGCTAACAGGGTGCCCTTGCAGACACCATCAGGATCTTCATGGTTCTTCAGGGAGCAATTGTTAGGCAGATACACTGACGCAGTTTTGCACAGTCATCTGAGAAAGTGAAGCTTGCACCGCACCCTGCAAAACCAAAGTCTGTATGAAGATGGGAATATGATTAGTCTCTGTATGAACTTTGGATTAAAATGTTTTATTATTACTTATATGTAAGGAAGTTCACTTTCTCCCCGTTACTTGGGGGTCAAACAGAAGTCTGCTCTTCCTAATGAAATCACTAATTTGGCAGCTTAGCAAAATCTGCATTAATAAAGACAAAAGGCACATATTTATAAAGCAGGCATAGTCACTTCACTCTGTGTTACTAAATAGTGTCTGGTTTTGGTTTTTACTGTCATAGTCACAGGAAGCTGTGGTGATGACAGTGGGAAAACACATATCCACAGCAAGTTTTAGGTACATTTTGTGAGGGATTTTCTTCACTATCTCACTTAGGAGAGAAGTTTTAATGGTGCATTCTAATTTATTTTCCACATTTGTATGTTGCTTATGTTTCTTACCTGGAAGGAACTGTGAAACTCTCCCACTGCTTCCTGCCTGAAATTACCCTCTCTGGATGCAGCTCTGATCTCCCTATGATGATATGTGTTGTCAGGCTTTGTCTCCTCTTGAAATTGTCATTCAAATGGTACACTGGCAAGCAGCCCCATTTGTAACAGTGGGGGATTCTGAAATATTTTCTGCTATTTTCATAATAGCAGTTGGTAATTCCCTGAAGCTATGCATTCGATTAAATATCTTTTCTTTCTGCAGTCCTCCGAAGCAGTGGTAAAAAAATCACTGCTATTTCATTTTAGGCTCTCAGGAGATGAGCAAAAATCAGTTGCCTAGCAAGCAGAAGTACTATTGCCCATGTTAAAAGGTCAAGACAAAAATGTGCTGAAAACTTTCTGGATACTTATATAAAGAAACGATTTATGACTTGGGAGTTATTTATTGCACAAAGGGGTCTGTATTTGACCCTCTGTGTCCTGCTCTCACATACTTAATGTCACTTAAAGGAGAGGACTAACTATTTCTCAAACAAGCATTCTGCCATTACAGAAGGATAACAGCTACCTCTCAGTTTAAATAAACTCAGAAATGTGCCTGGAAAATCATTTGTCATCTGCTATAGAAATGTCAGAGTTCCAGTTTAAGCCATAGCAGTATGAAATCTCTTTGACTATGTACTAAAATAGCCAGCAAATGAAAACCTATTGTGTCTATTTTCTATGGGCAGCTACTGTAAGGGACCTTTAAGAAATGTTTATTTCGACATTGCCTGGCATTGATGGCTTGGTGTAGGGGACTGAAAACAGCGACCCCTGGGGCTGTTTGCCTCAAGGTTTGTTGAAGTCACAGCTGCCCAGACAACGAGGCATCATTGTCCACATCTGACATCACTTCCAGCTGCCCAGATCACAAGCCTGGGGATTGCTCAAATCCAGGGAAACTGACCAATCAGTGCCTGACAGAGCCCTATAAAAAGGACCAGAGTCCAGAGCATAAGCACACACCCACCCACCCCCAAAGAAAAGACTACTATGCTGCTGGACCTATGGTGGTGACCATGCCTTTTCTACACAACTACAGATCATCTGGATCCATGGTGGTGACTTTCTCTGCTTTGGCATACCAATTCTTGCTTACTTCTAACTATCTCCCTTTCCTGTTTCTAACTTTCCTATTGCCCCTTCTCTCCCTCTTGTGTGACCAACAATAAAGTCTCACTACCTAACGGCATTTTGACCTAGTTTGTGTCCTAATTCACACTGGGGGAATTGATTAAACATTCCCAAGTCTAACTGGACCAGGACAGCTACTACATGTGGTAATACTTTCCATGGAAATCCATCACACAATATGCATATTACAGTTCTGAATATACCACCTAATCTAACCTATACTATGCTTCAGCTCTCAAAATCTTTGTATCCAGCAGCTCATGTGTCATCTAGCAAACACGCTGCACCTCTTAGTTGGGTGGATGTATTTCTGGTGTGCTACAAGCTCAAGTGCAACATTCATTCCATACAGAAACCTTTGGAAGTGAGAGTTTGGTCTGGGTTTAGGCTTTGTGCAGACATAAGTGGGAGGGAGTACAGGGAATTTATGTGTTTTACACAAAGAGGCTTGGCACAGCTATAGCTCCTACACTCTTGAAGTGCAATTAACTACCTGTCTACCAGTGTTTTAAAGAAGGGGGAGGAGATGGAAACACAGCTACCTTTCTTGTGACACAGGAAAAATCTCCAGGGAAAGCAAGAGACAGCATAGCACCTCTGTCATGTACAGTGCAAAGATGTCCTGTCAGCCATGCAGTATACTAGAAGGCATCACTGCATCCCATGTCTTCTACAGTATAACAAGAAAGCCTGACAGGCAAAGCTTTCACTTTAATTCTCACACAAAGTAAGAGATCTGTCTAGACTAGGCAAAATGCCTTATCTACTGCTATGGAGGCATGAAAAGTGGATCAGACCATGCAAAACATGCAGAAGGTCAAAGAAGCTTCTTATCTTCTTCAAATTCTCAACCTTTGCCAGCAAATTTCCAAATTCAAAATTCTTTCTTTTCTTTTTCTGCTTCATCTGTCTCGACCCAGACTGCTAGTTAATTCAGGTCTGGGTCCTGCAGTGAGCTCAGTTGGGCTGGCACAGCCTCTGGCAGCAGCTGGACTCCAGGCAGGTTCAGCATCCCACCTGCAGGGACTCTGTGGCAGAGTCAGGACTCTGGCAACTGAACCAGAAATCTAAGTGGCTATGAAAATGCTCACAGAAGCATTAAAATAACATTCCTTTTGTGTTATTTATTATTTTCTCCCTTCAAATGTATCATTTATATCAGCTTCTTGTGGAATTACTGTTCTGGAAGCAAATGCACTTGCTCACGGACTGTTTTTTGGAACTGATGATCTGTTTCAAAATCATAGAATCTTATAATGAATGGTTTGGGCTGGGAGGGACCTTAAAGATCAGCTAGTTCCAACCCCCCTGCCATGGGCAGGGACACCTTTCATTAGACCAGGTTGCTCAGAGCCCTGTCTAGCCTTGAACACTTCCAGGGCAGCGCAGCCTCTCTGAGCAACCTGTTCCAGTGCCTCACCACCCTCACAGTAAAGAATTTCTTCCTAATATCTAATCTAAACCTACTGTCTCTCAGTTTAAAGCCATTCCCCTTTGTCCTTTCACTACATGTCCTTGCAAAAAGTCCCTCTCTAGCTCGTCAGCTCCCTTTAGGTACTGGAAGGTGCTATAAGGTCTCCAGGCTGAATGACCCCAACTCTCTCAGCCTCTCTTCATAAGAGAGATGCTTTTCAATTTGGTAAAAAAAATTAAAATTAAACAGTGAAGAAAAGATGGAGAGGTGGTTACAAGCTAATACCCTTCCTAATAATCACAGAAACCTGAATCTTTTGGAGAAAATTAGCATTTATCTCTTCCCTAGTGTAAATCACCCTAACCCAATTTGCCTGGTGAGGGATTGCTAGGCAACACCACACTTGCAGATCAGCTGCCACTTCATGACTGTGCCCATGTCAATTTTTCTGAAGCCCACACTAAAGTTTTTTCAAAGATTATGTTGCCATTTAAGAGCATTTAAAATTACTTAGCTAATCTTCATACTGTAATACTAGCTCTTGCTTAGTCTAAAGCTGCGTTGCTATGGCTGGATATTGCTTGGAGTGTCTAAATATTTGGAAGTAAAACATGCCATTTTCTTCAGTAGTATAATGAAGTACGGTATAAGATCAAGCCTGATTTTAATTATAAGGTGTCCTTTCTCTTACTCTGCCTGCCTTCCCTGTTTTTCATGCCAACAGCAACTGTTTGATTTGACTTGAAGGAAAGCTGAACAGCTGGCCTGAAGTGGCAGATGAATCATTCTAGTATCTGATAACTTTCCCAAATAAAGGCCTCTGTCTCCAGGAGCAAATGTCAGTCTCTATCACTTAACAAGCTTATCTGAGATCATGTAGTTAGCCAGGGCATGCTCACACTGAAAAGCCAATTGCCAATGGTGAGATTTTCAGTGTTGCCTAACTGCTGAGAAACACAGTGATATCCCTGATTTCCAGACAAACTTCAGCACACAGCCTGTGCCTGAGCAAGCACTGAAGAGTAACAGATATATGACTTACTGCAGAAGTACCAAACCACACTATCCCCCAAAATATAAGGTGCTCCTCAGTGGGCCACCACTGGTGCTGAGGCATCTCCTGCTCTTGTTCTACTCAGGAGCTGCAGAGGTGTCCTTCCCGCAGGCAGTCAAGGCATTGCCCTTACAGTCTCATCCAGACACTCAGCTCCTTCAAAGAAATGCCAACTAAACAGGGATTTTCATAAGAGTAAGCACTTGGATACAGCACAGACACCTTGTTAATCCAGCTACCTCATTAAATTGTCAACTTCCTTGGAAACAACACTTGGAGTAGTGAGAATACACGTGACCTATGCTGGCAGACCAGGAGTGCTGGAGCCAAGAGCTCAGGGTGGTGAGTTAAAGTGGCACTTGGCCTGCACCCAAGCCCCAGGAGCCTGGTGAAGCCATCGAGCAGGTGCTTCCCTACCCCCAGGCAGCAAGTTTGCTGGGCAGCGTCTCCCTCTGGAGGCTCTCCCAGCTCCTGCCTCCCATCACCAGCCCCGGCGGGGCAGGAAAAGTCCACTCCAAACCATCACCTGAATCTCAGGCTTGGGCAGGCCTGATTTCTTCTGGCACATTTCTGTGGGTGTCTGGCTCAAAATAGTATGTTTAGCCTAAAAAAAATAAGAGCATTATTTAAAATTAGTATTTTAGGGATTTTTAAAAAAAAAAAAATCTGTTACCTAGTCTGTGAACCTTTCAATACAGTCAAATGCTACTTTTTTCTACAATCCTGACCATTAGACACACACTTTTCCTAAAAGTATGTGAAAGCTAATGGAATCAGATGTAATTAGAAAGTCAAAGTCGAGGATTTTAAGAACAAAATCTAATCAAACACAAACGTAACAGTTGTCATCGCAGTCACAGTACTTATAGCAGTTTTCCTTTTAAATTATCCACGTGTTTTCACCAACACAGAGGCTACACATTCAAGCCATTTTGATTATATTTCTGTATCACTGTGTCATTTTTATTTGTTTGGGTTTCTTCTCTCCACTAGATCTTTCTCACGCGGCCAGGGTTCCTCACACTGCTCTGAAGCTACACTTAGATTGTCACAACTTTCAGAAACTTGCAGACGATCCTAAGAAAATTGCAAAGGTGGAACTAGAGTTTTCACAGAGATCCAGTGACTTCAGTAAACCTCTACAGATCCTCAGAGTCTCCCTCACCACAGGGGTAGCAACACCCCCCCCCCATTTTTCTGCTGAAATCCATGGAGCACTCACACATTTTTAACATGACAAAAGACTGGAAGTGAAAAATGTCTATCTGGCTTCTAAAATGTCAAGTAAAATGTTGGTTAACACTGTAATAAAAAAGGAAAATCTAACATAAAGCAGTAATACCCTGATTAGCATGTTGCTTTCTAATGAATGTCACACATTCAGCAAAACCTCTGGGCTTCAGAAATAACTGGGTGAAAAAAATCACTGCAGTTTGCTGGTAACTCTCACGTAAACTCCTTTATGAAGTGAATCTTTCTTTGGGCACTTCTGTATTGGACACATCATAGGACCAAATTCTGTCATCAAAGGGTCAATACTAAGATCTCACTAAAGTCATTCATTGGTGTTCCTCTAGCAAGAAGACAGAGTGAGTGAAAATATTTTCAATTAACATTGTTTAGTTAATGGAGAGTGACAGACCTTTCTGGATGGTGACCCAACGTTAATTAAATTATATGATGAGCGCAGATCTCTCCTGTTACCACTCAAAATAGAAGATCCAAGGAAGAGGGGTCATCCAAAAAATCATCCTTTATGAATTCCACATAATAGAAGAGTCCCCTGAATATTACTGGAGATGAACCTAAACTAAATCCTGCACAGCAAAATTTGTCTTGCAAATGGGGAAACTGCAATTTGAAAAATATATCCTCAATTTTTTAATCAATTATTATTGCCATATTGTACCCAAGGGAAGTCTGTTATAGATCAGGGAAACACAAGACCAAGGATGTTTCTGACCAGAGGAATCTGTATTCAAAGCAGACCATTCACAAGATGAGAAATAAACTATGCCTTGTAATTTCTTTTCAGCTATCTCACTGGAAATGTTCCTGTCTAACTCCTAACACCTGCCACCCTTCACACAGTCCTGCTGTAAGCTGTTTGTCAATGTTAGTACAAGTGTTCACTGTACTGAAACCGATCTTCTCTTTTTCAACACAGTGCTTTGTGAGACAAAGTGCTGAATGTTTTATTACACTCTGGACATTTTACAATCTCTAGTAATCTTTTTTTTTTCTCAGAAGAATGTGACATTATCCAATATGATTTTATCTTTGTAAATTCACATGTGCTGGTCCTCACTCACTCATACTTCAGATATTCAAAGCCATCCTTTTCCACCATTCATATCAGTAATTAACCATAGCTAACACACAACTTACTGAATGGTAATGGTGGGATTCCTTGCTTCAGTATTTTAAAGAATTGCTTCCTTTCTCCCCTACACATTTATTGTCTATTTACAGATTTATTGTCTATTCAGGTAGCTATACAGATGCTTGTCTTCAGCTGTTTCCCAACTGCTTACAATGTTTCAAAATTCACTTTAGAGGATCAGACCATTATTCTGACATGTAGATTATTTGGACCTAAAGATCATGTGCAACTCTTTTGCACATAAGTTTTAGATAATTTAAATAATTGATTTTTTAACAATTTTAATAATTGATGCAATTGTTCTGCAGTTCTGTTGGTACATGATTACCCCACTTTATTCTTTTTGACAGACCCTGCAAACTTCCCATTTGATTTCTCAATAATTTTGTGTTTATCACTGTCCTTTTACTGTCCAATATACTGGCATCAGTTTCCTTTGAAGTTCAATGGGACATAAATGCCTAATGCCCTTTGCATCTTTCCACAGCTGTGCCCACAAAATGTTGTGCATTTATAATATTAAAATAATCATTTGGTGGAATAACAGCAACCCAGAGGGGCAAGTATCTAACTGCTTTATGGATTAGAGCTATAGCCTCATAAAGAACAGAACTGTAGAATTATCTGTAATGACACAGACTCCCAAATTATCCGAACAGAAAATTTGAACAGTTTTTCTTGATACTGACCTTAATTAAATTAGATTTTTACAGCTACTGCTATACACTTTTAGAGCTAAAAATATTATCAAGTACAGAATGTTGCTAGATAAAGAAGAGTCGTCAGAGATCTCATAAAATACCCACAATGGAGAGCTTCAGTTGCTGGAACACAAGCTGCCCAATAGTCATCATGAGACAGAGGTTACAGATGCAGTTTCTGGACTCCATCAATGATTGGTTCATACAGCTGAATATCCTACAAAACATGGGAAAAATCACTTCTTCAATACTAAGTAACATTTTGGAGTCAGCTCAGAGGTAATTAGAGGTTGAAGCACTTACAGTTGAAGCTTCTGGAAAATTCTGTAACTTCCAAAAGGCATCCATATTTTTCTGCCAGCTGTGTGTGACCAGTATCACTAGAAAATGACGGCGAGAGCACATCAGAAGAACTTTCAGACTGCACCCTGTGCTGCCCAAAGAGAAGCCCTCTCATGCTCACTGGGAGAGATCTGTGATATGAACCAAAGTCTGGAAGTGGCAATAACCAGCAGTCTCGTTTTAAGTGCATGCTCTTGATCCAAACCAAAACACTAGTGTAGATGCTTTCAATTCATCCCATGGGTTGGTAGTTAAGTCCTTCTATTACAGGTTTTCAATGCTGTTTCTGTGTCTCGGTGCTCCAGTTCTTCATGCATTTTATCTTCAGCAAATAAAATAAAATTAAGACTTAAAACATATTGCTTGACAGTAGGAAACAGAATTCTGCGTATCCTGAAAGTGCAATTTAGCTTTCTGGGCTTTTAGCTTGAAATAAGGTTTTTTTCTAAAATAAACAAGAAAAGCAGCAACCTTTGCAACTGAACTCAGCATCTCACAGACTTGGAGAAACACTGCACCAGTTAGGAGTTGCCATCTGCAGATAAATAGAGCTGGGAAAGAGAAAGGAAGGGAAGGGAAGGAAATGGAAGGGAAGCCAAGCCAAGCCAAGCCAAGGAAAGAGAAGGCAAGGCAAAGCCAGGAAAAGCATATCATAGATTATTTGCCATAAATTATGTGATGTTTGTTACCTCTATATGTTTGCTATCATAAAGCTGCCAAGTGCAAGATAGTTTTCACAGATCTGTCAGGAAGTTGTGTTAAAACCACTGCTTGTTCATGTCCAGTGCCACAGCTTCAGCTGGGCTGCAGACAGACTTCCTTCTTCAGTCTCCTTAGAACCTGCTGGAGGAAGGTAGGTACACTCATATATCTGTATAATCTGAAAATTCACTGGGGCCAAACGTAGATCTGAGCAGGGAGAGTAAGTGTCCTAGCACTACTGCTGGCTTTTATGATCCACTTTGAATCTCCCTGGCTTTGTTGCCTTCTCAAAGCAGCTCTCCCAGGCTCTGCAATACATTTTTCCCTCCCTAACAGTCTTCTCAATTTCTTCCATCCAACTCCCCTACTCCCAGACTTTAATATAGCAATGGGTACCCTACAGTATCAGCTTCTCAATGGCTGTTATTAGCTAGCTCACAGAAATATCAATTGAAAATATTTCAGTGGTTACCTTCAACAGCAACAAATGTGTTCATACAATCCTCAAGGTTGGAAGAGACCTCCAAGATCATCAGGTCCTACTGCCAACCTAGCAATACCACTGTAACCTCTAAACCACTAAACCATGTCACCCAGTGCCAGATTCAGACACCACTTAAACACCTCCAGGGCTGGGGATTCCACCACCTCCCTGGGCAAACCTATTCCAGTGCCTGACCACCCTAAAAATGAAAAAAAAATTCTTAAATCTAGTCTGAATCTCCCCTGTCTCAGGTCAATTCCACTAGCTGTCTCCCTGTAGGCATGGCAGAAGAGACCATCCCCCATCTCACTACAATCCCCTTTCAGGTAGTTATAGAGTGCAAAGAGGTCACCCCTGAGCTGCTTCTTCTTGAGACCAAACCAACACAACTCTCTCAGCTGTTCCTCCCAAGACATGCTTTCTAGACATTTCACAAACCTTGTGTCCTTCTCTGGACAAGCTCCAGCACCTCAATGTCCTTTTTAAAGTGAGGGGCCCAAAACCAAATGCAGTACTTGAGGTGTGGTCTCACCAATGCTGAGTACAGGGGGATGATCACTGCCCTAGTCCTGGTAGCTGTGCCATTAGTGATACTGGCCAAGATGCCATTGGCCTTCCTGGCCACTTGGGCACACTGTTGGCTCATACTGAGCTGCTGTCAACCAGCACCCTCAAGTCCCTTTCTACTGAACAGTTCTCAAACCAGTCCTCCCCCAGCCTGTAGCTGCATGGGGTTGCTGTACCCCAAGTGCAGGACCAGCACTTTGCCTTACTGAACCTCATGCTGTTGCCCTTAGCCCATTGATTGAATCTGTCCAGGTCTCCCTGCAGATCCATCCAGCAGATCAACACATCCACCAAACTTAGTGTCATCCGCAAATTTACTGAGGGTGCACTAAAACCTCATGTCCAGATCATCCATAGAGGTGTTAAACAGGACCAGCCTCAAAACTGAGCCCTGGGGAACATCCACCAGCTGGATTTAGCTGGAGTTGTCATGGACAAGTACAGA
Source organism: Acanthisitta chloris (assembly GCF_000695815.1). Taxonomy (NCBI): domain Eukaryota; kingdom Metazoa; phylum Chordata; class Aves; order Passeriformes; family Acanthisittidae; genus Acanthisitta; species Acanthisitta chloris. The sequence goes on from NW_008670895.1 coordinate 27,203, forward strand.
AATAAAAGTTAAACATCCTCAGATTACTACCTCTTCACATTAAAAGTGAACCTTGGTTAGATGTTGTTAACCTAGATCTTGTAATTGGCAGTCTAATGATTTCCAACAAAATGGTGTATATGTAATATACAAGCAGAAACACTTTCTATGTCATATGCTTCTGTATGTTTCCACCTCTATTTTTGTACAAATAATACATGCATAAGAGGCTCATTTCCCCATAAAATACAAAAATGAAAGTGCTACCTGTAAAAATGCAGACAGCACGTTTACCCAGGAGGTAACTCTGCTTTAGGATGGATTAATTTGTTCATGACATATTATTATTCTTTATTAACTTTGCAGGAGCCCTAACAGATAAAAACTGTTCCAAGAGCTGTGTTTTCATTGTCAGTGATGCTTGTGCAAAAGCAAAAAAAAAATAATCTTGGCAAGACAGTAAGACACCAACATAAGCCTAAGGCTATTCTTTTCCTACATAAATTTCAGTGTCAAAACAGTAGGAAAACCAAAATAATTTTCAAGCTGCTAGAGGCTACTGCCAACTATGAAAAATAGAAAGACAACTATAAACATAATTATTCAAGTGCACCCTGTTAACTAACAAGAAGATTTTGAAGGCTAACACAGAACTCTCTAAACATATTTTTTTCTGATAAGCAAGATAGACAGATAATAAACAATTATGGTGTTTTTCTCCTTTGTAAAATATGAGAGGTAATATTAACCAAGTTGAATTGGTTCCCAGCAGAATGCATGTGGAGAGCAAGCTCTGATGCAGTTTTTAACTCCATTTCTTCAGGATCCCTGTTAGTTGTTTCACGTAGCAGTATTTTCTGAACAAATTCACTTGGGATCAAATTCTAATTATCACTTAAGACTTCACTGGAAAACCTGCAGGAAAAAAAAAAAAGCATGTAAAAGAAGAGGTCATATTTGAAGTATTTTTCCTTTTGAAACATGAAAGAGAAGAGTCCCATAGAACCACTCGTGCTGTCACTGGTCTGTGAGTCATTTCAAAAGGTACATGCCCTGGAAGAGAAAGGTGCCCATTGCTGTGATGGCACCTTTTATACTGTAGCTGCTGCTCTTCCAGGTACATGGCAAAAGAGGGCAGTGGAGTACTGTACATCTCAACAGATTAAACTAATGACCCCTGCAGATCTTTTATCTACACTTCTTTGCCGCAAAAATTATTACAATACCTAAAATAGCAATCGCATTGTATTAACATCCAGACAGTTTAAACAAAACATCTTTTCAGCATGTCTACATGGCTTTTCTCTCCTAGCGAGCCTTGTAACTGAATGATTGAAACGTCACTGCCTTCCAAATCTCTGGTCACAGGAGGTATTGCACTTTCACCCACTAATACGATTCTCCGTGGTGGTTTCCTTAGCATCACTCCTTGACATGCACTCCAGGGAAGTTGGTGTTCCTCTCTGCAACACATAGCTCCAAGTTTAAAATGGCCAACAGTAGTTTAGGTGTCCTCAGACACAATGAGTTTTGTTTGCTTTCCTGTGTCACTAACAATAAACTGTGTTAGTTTTTGTGAATGTGCTATGGCCAGTCATTGCCTGTCTTTGGTGCTTCCTTACTTCATTGGGAAATTCTACTTTCTGAATACTTACCAAGCGTTTCTCAACTTGTCTGCACCATGCCCATCTTAGACTGTGTTCATTCACGCAACCTTAAACATTCAGTAACACCATCTGTTGTTCACATGTTTAAGAAAAGAACTTGAAGGTCAAAGATACCTTCAAACATCTCTAGTTTTAGATTTTAAAGTAATCAGTTTGAAGTTTGGGGTTGCTTTAGTGTTTCAATTAGTCTGGGATGCTGTTTCCTTTCGCTGAAAGCAGTGGGTACCACTTCTGTGTATGCTGACATGGATAATTTATCATAAAAAATAATAACATATTAAAGAGGAATGGTCACTGTGAAGACCTCTGGACTCTCTACTCAACAACCCTCTTTAATCTCTTTAATCTTGTCAAAAACAGCCTTTAGTCTTTCTTTAAAATGACAAAGGTTTCCAGTGTCAATATACTCCTCGGAATGGCAGTGCTCTAACCAGATTTATTAGCAAAGTTCTTACTTTACCATTATGAGCCAAAGTCTGGCACTCAAGTGTCACTCACTTCAAAATCCCACACTTTAATTAATGGCTATAACATGTCAGTACTGTCTCCAATGTTCCTTTGATGCAAAGAGACAAGGGGATGTGACAAGGCAACTTTGATGTGCCACACCCAACCTGAAGTTTGAATTATTTATAAATGTTTGGAAAATTACATAAAATGATAGTGTAGTGATATGCAACCCATTGCCACTACATTCTCAGATCAAAACACAGTAATCACCAGCATCATTATCTTGCTCCAGAGCAGTTTCAAGGGTAACTCACTGGACTGGGATGCACAGAGTCAGTTTTTAAGCTTGGTTCTTCCACAGTCCAAGTGGTGAATTCACAGAAGTCCCCCCAGCCTCCTTGACTTCAGTTTCCTCTCCTTTAAAGCAGAGAGGGCTAACACCCATCTCTTCTGTAAAGTGTCTGGACATCATGGTGTACATGGTTTTTATATTTAGGGTACAGAGGCTGGATATTATTTCTGTGATTACAGCTTTTGTTCTGTTTTTACAGTGATATTGTATTATTCCTACTACTACAGTTTGCTGCCTCCAGGGTGCTGGGTCCTGAGCAAACACAAGTGCAGGCTGGTCAAAGTCAACTGATGTTTAGATTTGAAAAGTATTTTAGAAGTGTAAGACCATCCTTTCTACACCAGTGCACTTAAACTTATGGGAAAATCAATCATTTTCTGTACAAATTGACTAGGCCTTTTCCAGTAGGTCTTGCTCAGTGTAAAAAGGCACAAACCATCCTTAGATACAAAAAGAAAACCTTGCAATAGTGCTAACCCCACAGATGCTATCTTTTTTATTGAGATATTTATAGAAATAGTTTTATGCTTTGGTTAACTCTCTGAGACAGAGAATAGCATCTTTCTTAATGGAAGAAATATTGTTCATTCTTTACTTTTATTTATTCGTTTTTTCCTTAACTAAGTAATAAAACAATATAGTATTTCAGTGATGTACCTAATAAGCAATCGAAAATTAACTCTTCCATTCTTCTTTCCTTAATTACTCCTAATTTCCTGATTTAAGCTTCTGTATAGATATGTTGGCATAAATGTAATGGAATGCCATAGAAACTTCAGATTGCCAGGAATTCCAGGAGCTGCTTTTGTTAACCAAGTGGTCTCACCCTTCATTTCTGGGGCACTGACCCAGCCCATGCAATAAACTGTGACCTAAAACTAAGCAAAACAAGGAAATCAAGGTCTGTTAAGTGGTAAAGGACAAATGAGAAGTGACCACTTTAATTTCAAGCATCATTGGTAATAAATGTGTGTACACATGTGCATATGCACAGCATCTCTTTAAACTCAGGATAACAAATCCTTTTTGTGTCAGTGTTAATGTACTAGATATCACACAAAATGTTAAAAAAAACAGAACCATTATGAATTGGTAAAAAGACCACAGCAAAATGCAGGTAAAAAAAAAAAAAGATTTGCTTGTGTTTTTAAAGTAAAAAGAAATCTACATTTACACATGGGAAAAACAAAATCAAGCTTTCCTCAGCAAGAACCATTGTTTAAAGGACAAAGTATTCTGGGCCACAAGTGCCACCTGCTACTATTGGAGCAAGGGAAAGAAAAATTTAGTCACCTTGTGCTTTGAGAGCACTTATTCTTCTATCTTGTGACTCTCAAAGGTGAAGATAATTTTGCATTTTTCAGCCTGTCCCCTATCAGGGCAAAAAACCTGCTGCCTACATGTGGATAGGGGAATTCAGCACAGGTTTCCAGCAGAACAGTTCAGGTGGGAGGAGGATGAGGGTGATAGGTGGCTGTAGGGCTTCATGTCAGGATAAAGTGTGAAGAGACTGTGTCAGAGCTGAAATCAAGCAGTAGACACCATCAAGCCAATTATGAGAGTTTCAGAGCACAAGACTTCTGAAACTAACTAATAACTGAAATAGTAAGAGAAAAATAATGATTTTCACAGTTCAAGAAAGAGCTCTACTCATATAAGTGTAGGTCAAAAAGAAACGAAGTTAAGTACCAGTGCAGACATCACAGGAGTGTAAAAGAAGGGTTATTCATGGTCTTAATTCAACCAACATCTATCTTAAAAATGACAACTTAAGAAATGTATTTTGCTATACAGATTGAAGCATTATTTAATAAAATATTCTTTAAACACATTGCTACATGCTCACACTGGATCACAATATCTGGTTGTTTGTTAAGACACACCACTGTAAATGTTGCATTGTGCATCTGAGTTTGTTTCCAAGCCTGCAACAAAGGGCAACTGACACAATACAGCATGTTCTGAAGTCACAACCTAGCTTTGAATTTCCTCTTCTCATCAGCCTCTGTCAGAGTACTCTTCTCTCTGTCTTCAAAGGGTCTCTCCATGTGAAAAATGCACCTGGGGTTTGCCAGTCCTCAGAGGATTTGCCTGACATCCATCCATCCATCCATCCATCCATCCATCCATCCATCCATCCATCCATCCCTCCATCCCTCCATCCATCCATCCTTCCATCCATCCACACTATATACTAATCTCTTATCCCAGCTATTAGCAAGGTGTCCTACAAAACTTTTCCCAACCCCCGAAGCACAGCTATCACCAGTACAGCACATCCAAGGTGCTGCCTTACAGTAAGCCCTCTCCTTGCTGAATATCAAGAGGCTTTCAGTTATTTTTACAGTTATCACAAGAACCATTTGATTTCTCTAATCATCTAGAGGACCAAAGTGTGTATAATAAGTCTAGATTGCCTAGCTGACATTCATAAAAAAGCAGCAGCATATCCACAAGCTTATCCAGGAATGAATCTTTTTTGGTGCATACAGAGGTTCTTACCTTCATGAAATCTGCTG
>NW_008670895.1:32205-41993 GCF_000695815.1 Acanthisitta chloris
ACCATATACCATGAACATTTTTATTTCATGAGGTAACAGTTTGCCTTCTAAATTAGCCACATTTTATAAAGAACACGCATTATGTGTTATTAATAAATATTATTAGGTTTAAGGTATTTGTCTTGCATCATTCATTGCCAGATTGGCTCAAAAAAGGGTACTTGGCTACATGGGCTGAAAAGTGGCAAAGGTGGCTGGATGTCATCCTACCTACATCACTTAGCTGCTACTGTCTGCAGCCTGAAGAAGGACTCCAACTGCTTATTAATGCATATATGTATCCTCAGAACCAAAGCCTTTGCTAACAGACATTGGCACTGCTCCACTGAAGTCAGAGGCATGTTTATAACAAATGAACAGCTCCTCCACAGCAAGCAAAATTCTGCCTTCCTTTATGTATCATCACACATGCCCATAGGACTTTGCCTACGTGACTAAAAGAGAATGACTCACGGTAGTGGCTGCAGTCTCAGCCTCCTCTGTTGTGCTCTACCTTCCTTCCAGATGACCTTGTTTGTGAGGCCTTAAGAAAGACAAGAAATTCTTGGCTGATAATAAAGGTAGTACTATTTCATAATACCATCACATGTATATCCTTGGAATTCACAGCACCTCCAACATGCACACTCAAGTTAAATGAATTTGGTGTCAGTGTCTTGTTCCTGGGACAGGAACAGTCAAATGTTTAACTCCTAAAGGCAGTAGGTTCATAGAAGTTCTGGAATAAACACATTACCTATACTGTGTATTTCCAGTTAATTCACCTGAGTACTCTGTAAAATTTTAAAAAGGGAATTATCATGTGAATTTAACAGACAACACAGGACCTTGCTAGTTCATACATAATTTAGTTTTAGAACCAAGAGAGCTTTCACGAACTCACGTAAAAACGAAGTTTTCTCTTCTCTTCCACCTTTAATTTAAAATCTCTCCAGGCTTATAAGCCCACATGAGAGAAAAAATTAATGTCACTTCAGAAATCTCAAAAATAGCAGGTTTTGCATTCAAATATGTGACAATCAGGGCTTTTTTTTCTAGACTCAAAATGTTTTCATCATGATTTGATATATCTTCAAGTAAAAAAATGAACTGAAATATACAAACGTGGCTTCCCATGAGTTTAATAAGGTGGGGGGTGGCAGTGAGTCTCTGCTAATGTGAGAGAATCAGTGTCTGAACTGACAACAGATGCACTGCAGCTCTCATTTATTTTGGATTTTCACTGCAAAATAATTACTCTTGATAGCTCAGTCTTCTAATTTTGGATTATACTTGGGTGTATAATGAAATGTCAGAATAAAGGGGGTCCACTATCACCTTGTGCAACTTCCCTGCTCTCCCCAGCATCTGCCCACCATCCAGTACAGCAGGCAGGTCGTAGCACAACTCCAAGCACCGAGGAAAAGACTTTTTCTACCTGGGAAGAAAAGGTACAATGGCCTTTTGCATTAAGTGCCTTTTTTTCCAGTCAGTATTCTGCTCTCTGCCTAAATATTAACTGTGAGTAGCCTAGGTATGAGATGACAGGTTTGATGCTGAAGCATGCCATTCCCATGGGATTGTTGTTCTCTTCAAAGCAATTCACATTCAAGCCAGATGGTACTTGAAAATCCTACTGTACCAACTACCTGTATGGACATTACAATTAATGTAACAGGCTTTGTACAGCTGAAGGAAAGCACAAAGATAAAAATTGGACAAGATTATGGAAAAAAATATACTACACGAGAGTATGCCCAGCATGATGATATTACAGTCACAGCGATGTAACTGAATTAATTTCCAGTTCCTAGAAATGTGCTGGAGTCCCCACAGAGGTGCAAGAATTAAACAGGCTATAAGTAAATTTGGATTTTTGTCTTCAACCTCCAGGCTACTATTATCAGTGAAGGCTTCATTCTCCATGTATCAGTGCATTGGTCATTCTGTTCTAGTGATGCACTGCTGTGTACCACTTCAGCTCCAGACACACCATATCCAGAAGTGTTGTGTATGAACTGTAGGTGTAAACAATGAGATTGAGCAGGACTACTGAGAACAGAGCCCCAGTCAGTCCCAGTTCTGTGCCCCCCTCCTTTTGGTTTAACTGGCTAGTACACATTAAGAGTTAAGGAAAGCGTGCATAACAATAAGCCAGCCAGGACTCATCGCAGAATGTACATATACAATCCTAGAGTAATTCACAGAATCACAGAATTGTTAGGGTTGGGAGATCATCTAGTCTAACCACCCTGACAAGGCAGGGTCACCTAGAGCAGGCTATGCAGGAACGTGTCCAGGTGGGTTTTGGATGTCTCCAGAGAGGGAGCCCCCACACCCTTCCTGGCCAGCCTGTTCCAGTGCTCTGCCACCCTCAGTGTAAAGAAGTTCATCCTCATGTTGATGTGGAACTTCTTGTGGTTTATTTTATGGTCACTGCTCCTCATACTGTCACTGGGCACCACTGAAAAGAGTCTAGCACCATCCTCTTGATAACTGACTTTGAAATATTTTCATGCATTAATGAGATCTACTCTCAGTCTTCTCTAGACTGAACAAGCTCAGCTCTGCAGTTTCTCTTCATAAGAGAGATGCTCCTGTTCCTTAATCATCTTTGTGAACTTCCACTGGACCCTCTCCAGTAACTGCTCCTATTTCTTGTACTGAGGAGTCCAGAACTGGACACAGTACTCCAGATGTGGCCTCACCAGGGCCAAGCAGAGGAGAAGGATCCCCTCCCTTGACTTGCTGGCCACACTCCTTTTGATGCAGCCCAGGGTTCAATTGGCTTTCTGGGCTGTTAGCACACACGGCCTGCTCATGATGAGCTTTACATCCACTGTCACTCCCAAGTCTTTCTCCTCACTGCTGGAGTACTGGTTCTTCCCCAGGTGCAGTACTCTACAAAATTCAAGTTGGAAGGGACCTCAGAAGGTCTGTAGTCTGCTCTACTGCTCAAAGCAGGGTCAGATTTGAGGTCAGATCATGTTTCTCAAGGGGTCTTGAAGTTATTCAAGGACGGAGATTACTCAGCTCCAGCTCTGGAGGCCTCAGCATAGGAAAGGTGTGAGCCTGCTCCAACAGAGGAGGGACACAGGAATGAACAGAGGAACATAACAACTCTCCTGTGAGAGTTGGGGTTGTTCAGCCTGGAGAAGAGAAGGCTCTTATAACATTTTTCCAGTACCTAAAGGGGCTACAAGAGAGCTGGAGAGGGACTTCTGATACGGGCATGTAGGAATGGCTTTAAACTGAAAGATATTCAGATTTAGAAAGGTTTAGACCAGATTTTAGGAAGAAATTCTTTACTGTGAGGCTGGTGAAAGACTGGAATGGGTTACTCAGAAAAGTTGTGGATGTCCCATGCCTGGAAGTGTTCAAGGCCAGGTTGGATGGTCTAATGAAAGGAGCTCCTAGACAAACTCAAACACAAAAAGGAAGCATGCAAAGGGTGGAAGCAAGGACACAAGCTTACTGCCAGCTCATGTACTCAACAAAAATGTTATTGAGTACCTCAACCTTCTCCACATCCTGGGAAATCACCTTCTGGAGAGGAGCCATGTTTTCCTTAATCTTCCTTTTATCACCCATGTACCTACAGAAGCTTATTTTGTTGCCCTTGATGTCCCTGGCCAGATTTAATTCTATCAGGGCTTTACCTTTCCTAACCTGATCCCTGGAGGCTTAGACAATCTTTCTGTATTTCTCTCAAGCTACCCATCCTTGCTTCCACCCTCAGTATGCTTTCTTTTTATGCCTGAGTTTGTCCAGGAGCTCCCTGTTCATCCTCACAAGCCTCTTGGTGCTTCCTAAGCTTAGAGGAGGCAATCCTTGAATATCAACCAGTGGGACCCTCTTCCCTCCAGGGCTTTATCCCACAGCATTCTACCAAGCATATGCCCAGAGAGGCCAAGGTCTGGTCTCCTGAAGTGCAGGGTAGAGAGCTTACTGTGCAGCCTCCTCCCTGACCTACGGATCTTGAACTGCACCATTTCATGGTCACTGCAGCTGAGATCAGTTATGTTGTATCAGTCACTAGAAACATATACTGATGAGTGTCTTTCTGTGCGCTCAGTGTCTTCCTTTTACCTGTGCTGATATCAATACTTCATTAAACTCCCAGTTGTCATCCCTATTAAGCATGTTTCTGACATGCTTTTGACACTGGTATTGCATTAGAAAATAAAAACAAGTCATTAGAATAGAGATTGATTGCAAACTTATTTTTAAGCCCATTTATATACACATATCTCACAAGGGTGGTGATGATGGTATGTGCAGAAGAGCATTAATTGCAAGAGAAAGAAACATGCAAGTTAGCTATGTCATATATATTTTCCATGAAGATCACAACTTAATAAAGATTTTGTTTAATTTCTGCTGTAGGTATCACAATCAGTTTGGTGGCTATTCATTTAATAGGGTTCAGAGCACATGCAACCCACTCCTGAAATGGATACTGAGTAACAAATAAAAATTTCTCCATGTGTTCAGGTTTACCCCGATATGCAATAAACATGAAAGAGGATATTCATACAAAAGGCTTTTTTACATTTCCCAGCCCTTGGTACATATATTCCCCTATTTCATGCAAACCTAAGCACTGTCTTATGCAGGTTTATATAAAACACCACAATACCAAAAAAGCATCATAATCATGTAGCAGGTTTCACTGTGTGTTAAGTTTTAACCCTCATAACTTCAGGGGAGTTCTTTCCTCCTTTGTACTTAAAGACCTAAGTACAGAAGATGTATTAGATCAAAGATTTGCACTTTTGTAAGAAGGTGTTGGCTACTATTGGTTTTAGCCAAAATATTACAGTTCTGCTACGCTTCTGAGATGCTCTTTTCTCACATCTATTTCTTGGTCACAATAGGTTAATTACCTAATAGAATTTTCCTCTAGTAAGTAGGGACTTTGTCTCTTTGAGGTCAATGGAAAAAACAAGACATAAAATCTATTTGTTATTAATGTTATTTCTTCCAGATCATAAAACCTGAACTCATTTTTTTTTCCAAAATGAACAGTGTTAGCATTTCCTTTAGAAAAATGATTCATTTATAATTTCAATATACAATATCACTTGTGTTTGATCATCAGGTCCTCAAGAACACACCTGCAACACTATCTGGTTTTCAAGTAGCTGCATATTGGGCATTAATATAGTCAGGTTTCAAGGATAAAGGCATAAAATCATCCATGTAAAGATTCTCAGCCTGCACTAGAGTTGCAAATTTCTAATTTGATCACAGAGATTGCACATATGTCTGTGTACATATACACACACATATGTCTATGTGCATGTATATTATATATATATGTATACAAACGTTCTGTAACAGAAAATGGCAACTTTAGTGCTGTGAGCTTTGCATTTTATTTGGCACTAGCTGCACTTTTCAAAATTTGAACACTCTGGAGTCTCTCTTCTTCTGTCTTGATATGACATTCTTCCTTCTTTCTCTTCCTATTCCCTTCTCTTTCTTAATCAGTCACAATCAGTCTTTTTCCCACATTTTTTTCAACCATAATCCACACTTAAAATTTGTTCTGCAAAGAAACTCTGAATGCCACCTTACTGGTATCCTCTACCTATGATTTAATGACTTGTGAAAATGCCTGCAAGAATCTTTAGCATTCCAAAGCAGCACATCAAAACAAGGATGTAATTCTCGACAGCAGACAGTGTTATGAGCCCCTCCAAGCTGAAGCTCAAATTTTCTCATTTAGGTAAAATTTTGAAAGCTATCAGAGTGCCTCTACAAGAGCAGATGCATCCTCGAGATGCATCTGTGTAAGTACATGAACCATATTAGCTATGCATATTAAAAGCAGCACATCAAATCTAAAAAAAGGCTATTTTAGAGAATATTAGGATATTTACTCAGAAAACCTAGCTTAATGTAGAACAACAAATAAGCAAGTGCGTGCTGCTTTCCAATACACTCATCATTTTGGCAGCCCACTTCAGGAAAATCAATCCATGCAGTTTGTCTACAAACCGCGTTACGCGCTAAGTCACAGTTCAGAGGATTAATGCTTCGGAGGAAAAGGAGAAAACACTCATGCATCGAAGGCAAACTGGGGGAAAAGTCAACCGTTGAGAAATGGTAGTGGAACTCTCCCACACGTTTGAATGTCTCACTGCAGCCCTGACGTGGTGCCATGCAGCAGGGAGGGAGCAGCCAGGGGAGCACCTAATGGCACATCTGCACCCGACCTGTGTGCAGAGCCTGCTCTCTAGGCAAAGGGCAAACATGTCTGGTGTTTACAACTCCCTGACACCACCACCAGAGTTTGTACTTGCATTGCTAATGCAAGGCTCTTACTCTAGTGAAGCAAGAAACAAAGATGTGGCCTGCTCATGCTGCAGATCTACTACACTTGTTACGGTGACACTGTATTCCCTAACACTGCCCCAAAATTTGTCATTTAAAGGGCTCTGCCAGTTTCAAGTGTTAGAATCGTGGCATAAATTAATCCCAGCAGTACCACCTCCAAGCTGTTTATAAACACACAAACCATGCCTAGTGCCTGTCACATTACCAATAATCAAAGGGCCATGGATTTTAAGCCCACAAGGAGCAACTATGACAACACAGTGCCTGACCTTCTGCATGGAACAGACAGTAGGAAATGGCTCCTAGACCAAGCTCTCCATCAAACGGGGCTGGAGCTGCATAGGGCAGATCTACATGTCCTGCCTGACAGCAGCCTGAAGGTTACTCTACTTTACACTCACCTGGAAGGGAAAAAGGACAGCTGAACACTCATATGACACAAGGACATCTCGAGGATGCAGCACTGGCCATCCTTGGACCTCGGCTAACCTTTTGTCCCTGCAGAGACTCTCCTATGCTGGAATGATCTTCAATGCTCACTTTATGCCTGTTTCAGGGAAATGGTATAAAATGCACAGAGGGCACACTGTGAAGACACTGACTCTTATTAATCCATTTTATGAGGAAGACACTAGCAAATAAGCAAACCTGTGATGTTCATTGCCCAGTTACTCTTACACGCAACTTACAGAAAATATTTAAGAAATCTTCAGGAAATTTGCTGGAATAGGAATTGTTAAAGAATGATTTATCCAGGAACATACTGCATATTTAAGTCTGATGTGACAGGGTTCCTGAGATCATGCTATAGCATGCTGCCTTGCAATAGGAATTAATCCATAAAATTCATTAGACTTCTGCTGATGAAGCAGTGGTAACTTCTTCACAGTCTTTTTCGTACAAAACAGCAAAGCTTTGAACTATACTTTTACACAATCCTTTAACAGCCTATTAAATTGCTTTTTGACTAATAACACGCTTTCAGAGTATGACATTACTAATTTTTGCAATATGGTAAAGATTTCTTTTGGCTGAAGTAGGAAGATGATAACAAGTTGCCTTTGCCTTGAAAAAAGGCACTACTCATAATGCTACAACCCATCTTATGGCAAAAAATACTTACAGGCGATATATATATACCTGATGCTATTGTACTCTGCATGTAGTCACAGGTGATATTTCAGGTATCACCTATGAAACACTACCATATGTTAACAGAGAGCAAGCTGGTGAAAACTGTTGAGTTGGGGCAGGAGCACCTAATAACACCGAACAGAAAATGAAATAGTCAACAAACTCCTGAGCAAACAAGTAAATAGTTATAAAAACAAGGCTTGTAGGTACTCGACTGTAACTGATTTAACCCTCTCCACTTTAGGAACATGCTGCTGTCTCAAATTCACATGCTAATCTGTCACTATTTTTCTGACTCCATTAAAACCAACTGCAACATTCCACACCGAGCTTAGCAAGGCCAGGATTTCATCCTCTTCTATCAGATGTCGCAGCAATAGGAAAAGGTGAGTTTCAGATCTTTAGGGTTTCTCAATACACAATAATGAACACATGTAATATTGATCCAAAGCCAACATATCGGTGACTACAACTACAAATCAAATTTGATACTGCTAATCATTGCTCTGCTTATTTTTCAGTTGCATTAGGCTACAAAATGCACATTAATATTTATACAAATGCAAATATATATATATTTATATATAAACACACATATATATTTAAGGAGTTATTAAAAAAGGTATTTTCTACATCTTGTCTCCTAGAAACAATATGATTAAAACAGTAATGAGCCAGCTGGAAACACTAAGAGTCAGACAACAACTGAATGGACTATTACATGGTTTCTACAATTAGTAAGCTGATTAACATCAGTTATGATGGGTACTGTGATGGTCACATCATTCAGGTATTTAATCACATGCACAACCTATCTCTCAATATTTAAAGCTTTGTGAAAACCATTATATTTTGCCACATTTTGTCGAGTTCTATAAATAACAGCTTGAAATACTGGTTTACTGTGAAATAATTAACACTAAATGGCAAAGCCTCTATAAGTGTCTCACCCACTAGCTCCTGCCAGCTTGGAGAGGGGCAGAAGGTGTACACCAGTTAAGTCAAAAGGAAGCATGTGACACAACCTGACATGTCAAAGTGTGAAGAGGTTTTTTTCCACTTAGGTAAAAACAAGTGTACTGACAGGTGAAGCTGAGGACAAAAAAAAAATTAAAGAAAAGGACTTGGAGGCTATTTATTTCTACATAATTAAACGCATCAGGAAAATAGAGCTATGGCCATTTTTAAATGCCTGTAAGAGCTTCCCCCTCCTCTTTCTTCTCTCCTCCCTCTTCCCTTGCTGTTCAGAGCTGTTGAGTAACAGACATTTCAGAGTATGCATGGGGGAAGTAAACAAATGCATTGCTACTGTAGTTGCAGGGCAAGGAAACGTTGATGTCACTGCTGCTATAATCACATTAGTAGCGTGTGTTAACGGTAATGCCATGTTTGATCAACTATTCAGGTCAAAAGCCCTTTGAAACACAATCTGAACAGAATTACAAACCAAAATGTCAAGAGAATTGACTTCCGAACAGTTTCCTTACACACACACACAGACAGACCCCTGTTGCAAAGGTGAGCTTTTGGTCACCAATACTCAACATCAAATCATCCTGTATCACATTTACACTTGGCTAGGTTCCTGTTCCCCTCTTTAAACCTAAATTTGATTTCTCTTCTATTTGCCACTGTGTACACACACCTGCTCCCTGCAGCATCCAAATACATCCCGCCAGGGATAACACACGCAGCTAGAGTTTGCTTCTATTCCCGACAGCTTGTCTGTCAAGGACAGAAACTGTTACTGCCCAAGTGTTCGGGACCATTTGTCTTTCAGTAGGTTTTTTCCACTTTGAACACAATGCGTTGCTGTCTCTCTGTTTCAGCACAGGGTATTCAATACAACCAAACAGTAAGAGCAGAAACAGCCAACAACGAATTCTCTCAGGTGGGGCAGGATACATCCCCTCTTGTGTTCCAAAACGCTCAGCATGTATATGTTCATCAATTGTGTACTTTTTTATCAACACTTTCTGACATTGTCAAGCTTGGGCATGTGGTTAACCCTTGAGCATTAACCCTTTTTGGGAGAGTAGCACGTAGGAAAAGCAGTGTCGGTGAGACCAGACAGGGACTGCTGCTGCCATCCAGAACTTCCCACGCATATTTTTCAGACATCTCCCCCCTCTTCCTTCCACCGACTCGCCCCTGGGAAGGAGAAACTCATCCCACTTCACATCCCGTCCCCGAAGTCTGCCTGCTGGCACTGGCCGGATCCCTGACATCTTTCCCTTCTTTTCCCGTAACTTCCCGATTTGCTCCCGGACTGACGAGGCACTGGCTCTCCCCCTTCCCCTGGGCTCACCTTTCCGCTCTGCCTGGCGGCGCAG
>NW_008670896.1:0-4601 GCF_000695815.1 Acanthisitta chloris
ACCGCTGCGTGCCGCGGGGCTGCGGGCTGGGGTGCTGCACCGCGGTGTTAGGGCTCCCTGTGCCACCCCAAAGCTCTGGGTGATGGATAAGGATCAAGGTGCATCCCACACGGCGTCTCCCAGGAACGTCCCAGGCGCTACAGACTCTCTCATACAATGTCCTGAATTGCTAGGGACCCACAAGGATTATCGAATCTAACCCCTGGCCCTGCACAGGACATCCCTGAGAATCTCACCCTGTGCCTAAGAGCATTGTCCAAATGCTCCTTGAGCTCTGTCAAGAAGAATATCTTGAGTTGGAAGGGACACACAAGGATCATCGAGTCAAACTCCTGGCCCTGCACAGGACAATCCCAAGAACCACACCATGTGCCTGAGAGCATTGTCCAAATGCTTGTTGAGCTCTGTCAGGCTTGGGGCTGTGACCACTGCCCTGGGGAGCTCTTCCTGTGGCCAAACACACTCTGATGAAGAACATTTTCCACTTGTGCAGCCTGTGAGCAATCCATGCACCCATCTTTCTACCCTGGGTTTTGCAGGAGGAAATGCAGGAACTGTGGGAAAAAAGACCTTCATCAGAGCCAGGAATAAACTGGCTTTTATCCTCTTACTCTCTTCACAGCCTCACTGGGTGCTGGAGGTTTTACTTAGGTGAAAAAGTCTCAACACAGCCAGTGATAGGACCTGAGGGGATGGAATGAAGCAGTGTCGGGAGGAGTTTAGGCTGGATGTTAGGAAAATCTTCTTACCCCAGAGGGTGTTTGGGCCCTGGAACATCTCCCCAGGGCAGTGGTCACAGACCCAAGCCTGACAGAGCTCAACAAGCATTTGGACAATGCTCTCAGGCACATGGTGTGGTTCTTGGGATTGTCCTGTGCAGGGCCAGGAGTTTGACTCGATGATCCTTGTGTGTCCCTTCCAACTCAAGATATTCTATAATTCTGTGATCACTGGAGTGCATGGACATGGCCCTCAGGACCATCATCACTCTTCCACTAGGCCATAGCACTGTCCCTGTCCCTGGGCTGTGCATACAAGGAGGGAGTCAGGGTCCAAATGGGTGAGCATAGCTACACCACATCCCTGCACGGAGCAGGAGGGGACCCGTGTATCTCAGCCTGTGCAAGAGGGGCAGTGGGGCCCTAATCTCTGCTTAGTACCAGAGTGGAGAAGGGCTCAACAGTGCAGGAGCCACGAATGTGCTTGCAAGCACCCCCTCTGCCCGTGGCTGCCTGCTGAGGGAACAAAGGTGCCCTGCAAGCAGGTCTGTGTCCCTCACAGCCTCCTTCCCTGTGCAGGTGGGGAGTGAAGCCCTGGTTTCAACTAGGAAGGGGGGGAAAAAGCTGAAGCAGCTTGCCACTTGCAAATAAAACATCTATCAATCTATCTATCTATCTATCTGCTTGCAAGCACCCCCTCTGCCCGTGGCTGCCTGCTGAGGGAACAAAGGTGCCCTGCAAGCAGGTCTGTGTCCCTCACAGCCTCCTTCCCTGTGCAGGTGGGGAGTGAAGCCCTGGTTTCAACTAGGAAGGGGGGGAAAAAGCTGAAGCAGCTTGCCACTTGCAAATAAAACATCTATCAATCTATCTATCTATCTATCTATCTATCTATCTATCTATTCTATCTCAAGGACTCGCAGCGAATGAACTGAAGCACAGCCTCCGCACGCTCCGGCGCGTCTCCATGGTGAGAGAGGCCTCGCTGCCTTCCTGGGTTTCTTCTCTAGAGCACTTACAGATCCTACCAGCTCTCTCTCACTTTTTCCTTGCCTTTTTTTATAAGAGTGACTGCATTGAGGGCCTGATCCTTCCTCCCACTCCCTCGCTTTGGCAGGCGTGGGAGCAGGTTTGATGCAAGGCGCCTGTGGGTTTCGGGAGCCTGGCATGGAAACACTGAGGATGGGGATGCTGGGCTCAGACACACTGCACCTGCTCTGGTGGAGGTTTCAGGAGCCTGGCATGGAAACACTGAGGATGGGGATGCTGGGCTCAGACACGCTGCACCTGCTCCTCAGGATGATGTTTGTGTAGTTGCTGGTCCACAGCAGCCTGGGAGAGGGCAGGATGGGGGCTTGGGGTACACCAGTGCTGATGCCTTTGTGTTGGATGCCCCAACCACCTCCTGCAAACATGAGGCAGTGCAGGGCTCGGAGATCCCCAGTCATCCCAGTATGAGCTGGGCCAAGTCTGGCCCATTCTGCCTGCCCTGGGATGCAGAGCATACATAACCAGAAGCATTACAGGCACTGAACATTAAAGAAAATGTTACAGGGACCTTGCACAGGCTGCACATGTAGGTCAGCCCCAGGTCCCATGCTGGGATTGCAGAGACCCAATAACAGACTGTGACCAGCAGCGCCAAGCAGGGAAAAAATATCCCTGCATAATTATCATATCCATCCTGCTGGTCAGCCTGGAGACCTGTCATTGTCTCTCTGCAGAGGGCAGAGGCCACCACACACACCAAACGTTGGCCAGCCTGAAAGCAACATCTGAAGGGATCCCTGTGAGCTAAGCTATGATTACAATTTCTTTTTCCACAACAAAAGGAGAAAGAGGTAATTAAGAGCTGGTTCTTTTGTAGCTGTGCTTTTTACTGTGGGAGACACCTGCCTTTGGAGCAGAAGCAGGCTGGGAGCATGTGAGCCTCTTGAGGGTGAGGGGCACAGGGAGCCTGGGCACACTCCCCTCCTGTGGCACAGCCTCTGGCACACCTTGGCCTGGCACATGTCACTACTGCTGTGGGCAGAACTGCACCTCTGGTTAATAAATGTCCTCTCCTGTCCCCTGAGCTCCTTCCTGAGCTCCTACCCAAGCATATGTCATCTTCCTGCAGCTCCTGTTCTCTTCATTTCATCTCCCTCATCGCCTCTTCTTGTGAGATTTGCCCTCTGCACCTGTGTCCTAGAGGGAGAACTCTCTTCCCCATCGTGCCTCCCACCATCCCCATGCCAAGGCACAGGAGAGACTGAGGGGACTCAATTCTGACTGAGCCTTTGCCTTTGCCAAACATCCCTGTGGGGCACTGCCAAGGCCCCTGAAAGCCAAGGACCTCGAGGCTTTGCCTGCTGACAAAGCCTGGAGCTGTGTGGGTGGCAGCTGCCTGCCAAAGCCATTTCTTGGCAGGACAAGAGGCTAATGGCCAAGAGCTTTTCTCCTGGCCACCAAGATCACAA
Organism: Acanthisitta chloris; assembly: GCF_000695815.1. NCBI lineage: Eukaryota > Metazoa > Chordata > Aves > Passeriformes > Acanthisittidae > Acanthisitta > Acanthisitta chloris. The sequence goes on from NW_008670896.1 coordinate 3,176, forward strand.
AGTCCTCACTGTGAAAACGCAAGCTGTGCTGCCAATTTCCATCAGGCAGTACTCCAGTGAGATGCTCTGGGCTCCATGCTTTATCCCACCTTCTCTTCTGTGCTGCTACCACCTCTTGTATCTGTTCCCAGTCCTGCACCCAGAAGGGTATTTCCCTTCTCTGGTGGTTTCCTCAGCCCCACATCCCCTGTGCAGAGAGCAGACCATGGAGTATAGATCCTCCTTGCAAGGAGCAGATTCACCCTCCTTTCCTGTCCACGACACAGGAGGAGGGCTTGGATGAGGCTCGGGCTCATCAGGCAGGGATGGGATGGTGTGTGCCTGTCTTGAGCTGTGATTTCTATCTGGAATATGGATTTGTTACATGTATTGCTACACATGATACATGTCACAGCACCTGGCTTGCCTGCACCCCTGCAAAGGGAGAGTGAGGAGGGGAGATGACCATCAACCACTGCCCCTCTCTGCACACTCACTGCTTTAGCAGAGAGATTAAAAAACCTGCTCATTTTTCACCCTGTGTGCCCTCTCCTAATAAGGCACAGCAAATGCATGCCTTGCTCAATATTTTGGGGAACTGATAGCTGCTGTAGCAGCCAGGAGCCCATGGTGTGTCTGTGAGAACTGTGCCCCCCTGTCCCTGAAAAAGAACATGATTTCCATGAAATGGAAATGGAGTCACAGGCAACAGGAAACCAAAATTCAATACTGGTCAGGGAAGAAGCTAAACAAAGGACTGAGGTCTCTGCCCTGGCATAAGCAAGTTCTCCCTCGCACACATCACCTCCATGGAGTTTGGCTCCCTTGCACATTTCACCTGCATTTGTTACAGCAGCAGGGCCATTCGTTTGTGTATAATAATAAAGGGAGTCTAGGAGAAAAATGTGTAATTAGCACATCCATCATAGAGGTTTTTTTAGATATCAATAAAACATCGATTCTCTCCTTCCATAAATTCCCGCGCTGAGCTGAATACAAATCAGCAGCCGCGACAGAAAAGGAATGCATAACCCCCCTCAGAAGGGCATAAATCTCCTCTCTCCTGGCATATCATTAAACCTCTTAAACACTGAGAGAAAAGCTCCTCTGGCAGGTGCCTGCAGCCTTGCTGGGCTGACTTCAGCAGCAGTGTGGTTCCAACACGGTGACTGGACAGCGGTTCAAAGGTTGCACTGGGACTGTGCAAATAGTGGATCTTTCCATGGAGAGAGATATCTCACCATTAAGTCTTTTTGGCTTGGGGCAGTCAGATGAATTGCTGTATGTACTCTGTTTATTCTGGTCTCTCAGTTAAAATGAAAAACCTAAAGAGAAATTTCGGTTCGGTTGATCTGGAGTGTTCTGCTTGGTGTGAAACAAACACAAAAACTTCATTTTTGATTCATTTGACTCAGCCTCCTGCTCCATCCATCCTCTTTTCCATCCT
>NW_008670896.1:4622-13033 GCF_000695815.1 Acanthisitta chloris
GGTTGGTTATAGAAAAGGAGGCTAAGGAGAGACCTCATTGCTTTCTACTGCTACCTGGGAGGAGGTTACAGTAAACTGTATGTCTCTCTCCTCCCAGGTAACAAGTGGCAGGATGAGAGAAAATGGCCTCAACTTGCACCAGGAGAGGTTTAAATTAGATATTAAGAAAAATTTCTTCCTGGAAAGGGTTGTCAAGCAGTGGAACTGGCTGCTTAGGGAAGTGGTGGAGTCACCATGCAACAACCACAGCAGAGCCCTTAGTTTTGATGCAAACCCCATGGTGTCATTAATTGAAATAAGCAAAATAAAGTCACTTCTTATAGGTGGTTTCTTTCACCTAAGAAAATGATTAACTCACTTTTGAATGTTTCAGTGCCCCTGAAACTGTGTACAGAAGACAAGAGTCAAAGCATCAAATCCTGGCTGAGGTTGCCACCTCCGCTGTCCCTTGCCTCTTGCCAACTCCCCCTCATCTCACATCAAGTGAGTAATGGCTCTGTCACTGCCCTGTCACTGCGAGACTACAAATGTCCCTCATTTTCCTCTCTGTCTCCCCCAGGCAAGGTTCTCTGCATCCCTCTGGTACCTGGCTCCCAAATCCCCTGCCAGCTCCTTGGCCATCAGCTGTGGCTGATGGCAATGCAGTGCTGACCTGCCTGGCACACACCAAACATCTCACAGACAGATCTAGACTGTGGTGTTGGAAAGAAGTGCCCAGCAGTGACCCACCTGGGGTGCTGCCCTCACCTGCAGCCCACCCTGGGGTTATCTGGGGCCACCAGTGGTGTTTCTCCCTGGTGAGTGCTTGGACCTGCTGTCTGTCCCTACACAGCCCCTGTCCTGCCCATGGAGATGAAGGCCAGCTGAGCTCTCCTTACTAGGGAGAGCCTTAAGCTGTGCCAGAGGAAGTTTAAGTTGGACATTAGGAGCAATTTCTTTACAAAAGGGGTGATTAGTTCACTGGAATGGACTGCCCAGGGAGTCATTGTCCCTGGAGGTGTTTTAAGGAGAGACTGGACATGGCACTTTGTGCCATGGTCTAGTTGACGTGGTGGTGTTAGGTCATAGGTTGGGCTTCATGGTCTTAGAGGTCTTTTCCAGCCTGATTGATTCTGTGATTCTGAGCATCCTGCATCCCTCCCCAAACCCTCCTTACTCAGGCTGCTCCCTATTCCACATTCCTCCCTGAAACCCTCCCTGAGCACTGCCCATGGGTGACAAAGTCCACCAGAAAGGGGATGCAGCTCTGGAATAGCTGCTCCTGACCCCTTCCCTGCTGCAGTGCCAGCACAGAGCAATGTAAGGGAGTGCCTGTAATTGCAGCTGTCAGCAGTAACAATCACTGTGCTGCTGTTATAAATGGCTTCAGCCTGACTTTTACTTACAGATTTCCCTCACGTGATGCCACAAGTCACACAAGGAAAAACCTGCACCACAGAAAAGGAATTGCACCGTTCAGCTCTGTGGAGGGAGATTTATGGCTTGTTTGGGCTGTAAAATAGAGTGGGCAGGGCTCAGGTTGCAGGTCAGTGTGTCCTGATGGGGAAGGCTGGGGTGATTTGGAGGAAGGGGGAACCCAGTGTTCCCTCTGTATCTCCGTGCCAAGGATAAGCCCAGGCATCAGAGCCCCTGCCCTGTCCCTGTTTTCAAGGGAAGGGTTTTAGAGTAATTCCTGCCAGACATACAAAATCGTGATGATGTCTGGAGCCAGAGAGGATCTGCAGGGGATGGGGGTCTCAGGCTGTAAGGGTGATCCTTGCCAAATCTGCTGGCATCGCTCAGAGGCACTGAGAAATGCTGGGAGGATTGCACATATGTGTGGTTTGCAGCACTGGTACTAATTTCTATGGTGAGGACAAAGCCAGGCTGTGTCCTGTCCACGCTGCCACCAGGGATCAGAGACATTCTGCTCCCAGTGTCTGACTGGGAGCACTTATGGATGGTTCATAGTCAGCCCTGATGCATAAGGGAATGATGACCTGGAGATACACAATTCCTTCTCCAGGCCAAGACTCACCATGGAGGAACAGCCTAACTTAATGCTGCCTCAGGAGATGACCAAGCAGACTCACTGTGTACGAGATCTGTCCCCATCCTAAGGATGCTCCTAATTCAGCATTCGAACCAGGCAGGGTCAAGCCAGGTTTGGCAGGAGCAGCTATTCTTTTCCTAGAGCCACAGAATCATTAAGGTTGGAAGGACCTCTGTGATCACTGAGTCCAACCATTAGCCCAGCAGTGTCATGTTCACCACTAAACCATGTCCCTCAGTACCATATCCACACATTTTTGAATGTTTCTAGGGACCGTGATTCTACCACTGCCCTGGGCAGCCTCTTCCAGTACTTGACCACCTTTTCTGTGAAGAAACTTTTCCTAGTATCCAACCTGAACCTCCTCTGGCACAACTTGAGGCCATTTCCTCCAGTTCTGTCCCTTGTTACCTGGGAGAAGAGAGTGACCCTCACCTGGCTACAACCTCCAAATGTGGCCCTTGCAAATAGGAATCCTGTGGCCTTTTGTGCACTTTGATAAGGTTCAGAGGTTGCTAAAAAAACCATGACACTATGTGGGGATTTCAAAAAACTCCTAGGAAGTCCAGCCAGCTTTAACCGTCTCTGCCACAGCTATTACCACACACCTCAATGTTGCTGGCACTCAGCTTTGTGTGGCCATCACACAGGGTAAGGGGCACAGGTTGCAGAGAATCACAGTGACACATCCTCCAGCGTGTGGTTACACCAGCACGTGGTGTCACACATGGGTATGGGCTGCTCTTCCCAGTGGGGACCGCGCACCAAACATCAAGCATCTTTGCACCAAGGCAGCAGCAGCAGCTCCATAGACACTGTTTCTTGTCCCAAGACACCTCCCTTCCTGCTGTTTGGTGGCTGCTGCTCCCCTTCCTTCACCCCCTTGTGTGGTGTATTCCCTGGGAAAGGGGCCAGCAGCCAGGATGACGATGGGGAGGCAAGAACATGTTTAACAAGGCAAGTGAGGTTGGGGTAAACAGGATGGGAACTGTCCCAAGGCCACCTGGCACTTTTCCAGTCACTGTCTCCTGGAAAACATCCCAAAGGGATAAGGGTTCATCCTGCCCCAGAGCACAGCAGGACAATGCTATGGACACAGCGAGGTGCTGCGGGGACAAACGTTGCGCTCCCTGCAGATTCAGGATGGGGATTTAGCAGTGGGGCTGGATCAGGGAGGTTGAAGGCACTTCCCGGGCTCTCCCAGAAACAGCCCAGGCAGCTTCGAGACTTGAAGGAAACAGTTCTTATTTCTTCTCTAATTTTAGACCTTTTGGAGGGTTCAGTTTTCTTAACCACTGGTCAGCTGCTGTCTTCTCACACAAAGCAAGTGTGCATAAATTAAACCACATATATATGGATTGGAAACCATCCAGGAGCAATCACTTACACGCCAGTGAAGGGCGTGAAACCCCCCATCTGCTCCTGGTTTAAAGCAGCACAGCTACTCCCTGGCCCAGCCACCACCAGCACAGCTCCCTGGGGCTCATCCCTGCGCGGCACTGGGGGCACACTGCACACCTGGAAGCCTCTTCCAGGGGCACCTTGCCTTAAACTGTGTTGGCAGATGGGCTATTTTGGATTGCCTGACTAGGTTTCCGGGCAGGACACTGCTGTGATCTCAAGCAAAGCGGAGGGGACACGTGTGAGCCGCGAGGAGCTGCCGCCTGCTCGTGGCTGTGCATACGTCGGTCGTGAGTCAGCCCAGGAAAGGTCACCCAGCGATGGGGGTGGCAGCGGCGAGTGGAGACAACCCTGCTCCCAGCAAAGGGGAGCTGCTTTCTGCTCTGTGTTTCTGCATTCCTATGTGTTTCAGTAGCAATCGAACCTCTCCACATAGGCTTGCAGTCAGGGGTACGTTGTTTGTTGCCCGACATTGGGGTATTTAGCATCGGACACTGGAGGAGGGGTGTACAGGAAAAATCTTGCCCTATGGAGTGCAGGGGAGATGATACATAAGTGGGGCATGGTTACTGCTCACACATCCATCTCATAGAATCATAGAATTTTAGGGGTTATAATGGATCTTAGAGAACATCTAGTCCCAATCCCCTGCCCTGGGCAGGGACACCGCCTCACTAGATCGTGTTGCTCAAGGCTTCATCCAGCCTGGCTTTGAACACTGACAGGGTTGGGGCAGCCACTCTGGGCAACTGGTTCCAGTGTCTCACCACCCTCATAGTGAAAAGCTTTTTCCTAATATCTAGCCTAAATTTCCCCTCCTTCAACTTGAACCCATTACCCCTTGTCCTATCACTGCAGTTCCTAACAAAGAGTCCTTCTCTGGCTCCCTTGTAGGATCTTCAGGTGTTGATATCCCCAGATATGGCTGTCCCGTCTCTGGGGATGGCTGCTGGGCATCTTGAGTCCTAAATCCACCTCTGTGATGAACTTAAGCCCCAACGGATCAAATTCAGCCAGTGGGTAAAGTGACCCTGCTGCAGCCAAGGTGGAGGAAGGCACAGCCCCTCCTGGACAGGTCTCATCCTGAAACAGAGATGAAAGCATCATCTTACCCCACTTGGAAAAGCTGCAGGAGGTTATAGCTGCTGGGACAGCACTTGGAAGAGGATGGATTGGTACCAACATACCTGCCACTGGAATCAGGCCCATCTAGCACGTTATTATTTCCTGGAAACCACCGGCTTAAAAAAACGTCCTGCAGGCAGTTCGCCCGGGTGTGTGTAAACGCCCTGACAACTCCCAGTGGGTTGGGCTGCTCCTGGTCTGACCCTGTGCACTGCCTCTGCCCTGGAGTCCAGGACTCCCCAAGCTCCTGATGCTTATCATCACACCATTGTCCTCCGTGGGTACAGGGCAGGGAGGGAAAATATGTGAAAAATCAATAGCTCCAGCTCAGGCTGCCGGAGGATTTGTGCATTTTTGCGCTGTTGTCTCTGGGAAATCTGATATATCGACCGAGTTTCTCAAGACTGCTGTGGATGAAGCCAATAATGGGAGAGTTCGGGGCTGGCCAGTGGTGCTGAGGATGTCCAAAGCCCAGGGCTGCTGTCTGTTAATTCTGGCAACAGGACAGACTCTCTTGGTGTGATTTACTAAATCCACTTGTCGTTCCACATTGAGCTTGCCCCGACCTGCTTTTACTTCTGTATTTATTCCATACCTTCCTTTCCATGCAGTGGCAGTGAAGCCCCTGGTTCTCCCTCAGGAGCTGGAATCACCACCCAGGCAGGGCAGGAGAGTGGAGGATGCAGAGAGCAGCATCAACATCCTCACTACCTCTGTGCTGAGATCAGGGCACGCTGCTGCTCCCACACCTCTGGGCTCAGGCGTTATTCCTTCTGGTTTCAATGGAGAGGAGATGAATTTATCTTCCTAGATCACCCTGATGCTGACCCACCCCCTGGTCCACGCTCAGCACATCCTGCTCTGCTCATGGAGCCAGGGAGGGTCATGCTGCTGAAGCATCCCCTGCTGTGCCAAACCAAATCCCTAAATATCCAGGCGTCTTAAAAGCCAACTGCCTGGGGAGGAGGTGGGAAGAGAGGTGTGGGAATGGTTGTCCATGGGTATCCTGCATTGTCTCTTGCTATGGAAAACCCTCCTCTTTGTGATTTTACAAATGGCAATAAAGAAAATTTTCCCTCTGCAAGTCATTTTTTCTGAAGCCGTTTTTGAAGACTCCTTTCTCCCCAGTGATGCAGGAGCTTTAGAAGTATAATTATATATATTTTTTTAAAAAACCCACCATGCTATTTATAAATTATTCTATACACTCCCAACAAAGCAAGTGCCAGACTGCACTGGCGGAAAGCCCACTCCGGCTTCTCCTTGCTTGGTTTAAAAATGCAAATAACATCACTTCTATGATTTCTTCCTAACCACAACAGCACGGGGGAAATCACAATGCAAACTCTTTCCTGGAAAAGAGAGAGATGAGGAAAACGTGGCAGCCTGGTGCAAGCAAGGTATGGGGAGTGGGATCCAGACCTAAGGCATGGGGATCAACACCCAGACCTGAGGCATGATGGGGACCAGGACCCAGACCCGAGGCATTGGGATTGGGATCCAGACCCAAGATCAAGATCAGCTGGGATCAGCATCCCTCCTCAGCACTGCCTGCATTCCCCCTGCCTGCCCTCCATCCTGGCCACAGGCAGAAGGCAGTGGAGACAAGTGATGGTGTCTTTTCCTCTTTCATTTAAGGCTTCTCCTGCCCTCTCTTTTTCCTGCCTTCCTCCCCCAAGCCTGGATTTGCAGAGCTGAGAGTTTTGAAACCTTTTGAGAAGCTGGAAAGCCCCAAGTCCCAGCAGAGCAGTGAAACACTATGATGCTCAGCATAGTCCCAAAGGGTGTCTGATAACAGGAGGCAGGATTTTGCCAATCAGATATTTAAATGGAGCTGTTGCTCCAGGGAAATGGTGAATAAGAAGCAGTTCAACCTCTTCTCTGCCTTCCCTGCTATCGTCTGTCTTCGTTTAATATCAATAAATAGCATATATGGGTATAAAATAAATAAAGGGAAGGGAGATCACTAGTAATTTTCCGTCGCTGAATTTTCAACCTGTCATATCAGAAGATACTAGTTCGTTATACATCCTGGGATGTATTTCAGGCAATGCATCCAGCAAACAATAAAGAGACTATTTATTTTTTTTAATCCCTTCAAGTTATCTCTGGCAGCCCAACAGCATTCAAAGGGGTCTGAGCTGCAAATTCCCAGCTCCTGGCGGAGCCGGCGCCGCGGAGCCGGTGGTGGGAGCAGGCTCAGCCCCCGCGCGATGCTGTCTGGCACACGCCTGCCAAGGTAATGCACTAAAAAGCTGGTGACCTGCGAAATGTAAGTCAAGCTGTGACACGGTGGCTGGCTCGTGCCGGGGTCAGCGCCGGGCAGGGTGCTGAGTGTGAAGTTTCGGCTGAAGGGCACTAAAGCTCTATTCATTAAAGGGTTTGCTGCAAACATAATTAAGAGATGGTATCAGCGAAGCGGTCCTGGCGCTGCCGGGGAGATCTCAGCCCTCGCAAATCAGAGCTCCCCAGGCCTGTGACAGGACCCCCATAAATCTCCGCAGCAAATGAGCTCTGCGGGTGTCAGTGGGAGAGATGCTCCAGGGCAGCTGCTACCGCGGCAAGGAGGAATGTCGTGGTGCCGAGGGGAAGGTAGCTGGGATGGGGTCAACCCTGTGAGGATGGGGAAAGGCTGAAAACTGTCATCTGAAGTTGTGCCAGAGGATGGGAGGCTTGAAGGAAACCTAAAGTAATCCCAAACATGGCAAATTCATAAAAATTGGGAGTTGGGAAGGGGCAGGATTAGGGCCACTGGGAATCCTGGGGGTCACTGAGGGGTGCAGTCCTGCTATGAACAGCTCCAGTTTGGTCTCTCATGCTGTAATGCAGCAGGTACTGAACCCACCAGCCCCCAGGGGTGTCTGTATTCTGGGACAGCACATGGATGAGCTTGCTCCAGGAGCTGCCCTGGGTTCCCTGTGCCCTATCACCCACTCACTGTGCACAGTGCCACGATGGGCAGCACAAGGGCAAAGGCTGTGGGTGGTGATCATGCAACTTTTGGAGAATTTCTATCTCCATCCCAACCCATCACCGTCCCTTTCTCATTCCATCCCCATTCCCATCCCCATCCCTTTCTCATTCCCATTCCTATCCCACACCATTCCATTCCCATCCCCATTCCCATCTTATCCAATTCCCATTCCTATTCACATCCCTTTCCCATCCCCATTCCTATCTCCATCCCATCCTCATCCTATCCCATTCCTATCTTCATTCCATCCCATCACCATCCCTTTCCCATCTCTATTCCTATCCCACCCCATCCCCATTCCTATCCCCATCCCATCTCATTCCCATCCCATCACCGTCCCTTTCCCTCTCCCATTCCTACCACCATTCCATTCTCATTCCTATCCCCATTCGCATCCTATCACAGTCCCTTTCCCAATCCCATTCCTATCACCACTGCGTTCTCATTCCCATCCCCATTCCAATCCTATCACTGTCCCACTCCTATTGCCATTCCTATCCCATCCCCATCCCATCCCTTTCCCATCCCCATTCCTATCCCTACCCCATCCCATCCTTTTCCCATCCCCATTCCTATCCCTATCCCTTTCCCATCCCCATTCCTATCCCTACCCCATCCCATCCTTTTCCCATCCCCATTCCTATCCCTATCCCTTTCCCATCCCCATTCCTATCCCTACCCCATCCCATCCTTTTCCCATCCCCATTCCTATCCCTATCCCTTTCCCATCGCCATTCCTATCCCCATCCCATCCCTTTCCCATCCCCATTCCTATCCCTACCCCATCCCATCCTTTTCCCATCCCCATTCCTATCCCTATCCTATCCCCCTCCCATCACTGTCCCTTTCCCTTTCCCATCCCCATTCTATCCCTATCCC
>NW_008670897.1:0-24574 GCF_000695815.1 Acanthisitta chloris
ATATATATGTATGTATATATATATATGTACCTGCTAGATGGCAAGTTTCAATCAAAAGCAAATTATTAAGCTCCAGTGCATGAGTAACTGGTACAAATATTTGACATGGCTTATGAAAGGTCAGGCTAGATAGTCTGATGATCATTTTTGGCCTTAGAGGGCTTTTCCAACCTAAACAATTCTGTGATCATTTTCCCAGAAGGCTGATCTGAGGTCTGATCCTGTGAAATCAACTGGTAACTTGCTAGAAAAACCCTTTTGGCTCTAACTTCAACACAGTATAATCACTACTTAAACATGGACTTAGATTTACCCCCTGAATGTAGTTGGGCATGAGGCACATACATCTTGATCGTGGCCTCTTCCTGACCTAGAAGTCTGTCCATATGCCATATGCAGTTGCAAAACTGTCAGAAATGACAAAACCTGGAGATTGCCTTGTATAGGACACTGGATAGATTAAGCATATCACTCGCCCCACTCCTAATGGTGTGTAATTGGAAAAAGGTTTTGCTTTTAACTGCCTCTTACCTTGATTGACAGATAATGTCATTATTTTGACTGGTAGTTCCCAGTCAGTCAGGCATCATACTGTAAGGCAGATTTCTCTTGAGTGCCTGAAGGATATACTAGACTCAGAGTCCCTCACCAGAGGCTCTGTGTTTTACTGTACTTGTCAGTGGAGGAGAGTTCACTGTTGTTTTGGCTTTTCTTTCCTTTGGCAAGTGGATCTCTAGATCTCATGTTCTTCCTTAAGCAGGCAGGATTAAAATGAAGATACAATAAAAGCTCCTTAACATTTTTCAAAAACATTGACAGTTGATTCTTAAATTAGAAGATGTTACAGCTTGTTGCATGCAGCAATAGACCAACTGTTGGAAAAGATAGAGTTCAAAATAATGAGCATTTCAGGTAACAGAATATCTAAAATTCTCTGAGATCTTCTGCCTGAGAATATCACCATGTGATGTAAAGAATTTCAGGTGCTTTGCACTGGCAGTTTTGAATCCTGTATGACACAGGCATCATACTGACTTCTTCATTTGATTTTTCACTCAAACATCCTGAGCTGACATCACACACAAACATAAGGTGCCTTTTGTTTCATGAAACTGCACAGTCCTGTAAGTATGAAAAAGACAATAAATACAAAATGAAGAGACACTTGGTTAAATTAACTAGATCTGTTTTGCTTATTTCAGATGTTTCATTAGTCCCAGCTGACCTCCTGGCATTACCTAAGGGTAGGAATGCTGTCAAATGGTATCAACCAGTTATTGGACAATGCAGGGAAGCAGATTGCCTATAATTATAGGTGGCAATGGAATAGTAAGTCCTTAATCACCTGTTAGATTATAATAGACATATTGAGAACAATGGGCTGGTTTATCTTTCTAAAGTCTGATCGTTTTTCTAATAATACAATATCAATCATGGAACAATTACTTTTTCTGGTGTCTTCCCTCTAAAAAAAAGTAAATGGTTTGTGTAAATATCAGTGTGAATAAACATGTCACATATAAAGCACAGTCAAGGACCCAAATCTCCAGTCTCATAAAACTAATAATGCTGTTTCTTGGCCTACATATAACTCTGAGACTTCAATTTAGTTATACGTTAAAACTGGTTCCTGAAAGATTCTTATATTCATTTTGTCATCTAGTGGCATGATGAATTGGAGTGGAAAGGTATAAAAAAAGTGAGGTTTTCCTTTTTCAGAGGACCATTCCATCCTTGTTCTTTAAGAAGCAATGCAACTTGAATATTGGTTGTATATAGACACATTTAATTATCTGCTCTAAGTCTGGAAGGCAAAGAATACCTATAACACAAATTAGAACACTCTTGTTTGTCTTGAGGCTACATTAATTTCTCTAGAGTATGACTGCTCCTAAATGATGGTCAGATATTGTCAGGATGCTTAGGGTTGTTTTGTTTCCTATCACTGCCTCAGACTATGGAAATACTTTAAACTGAGTAAATAATTTAGATCTAAAAATTGATGAAATTTATTCTGCCGATTTAAGTCAGATTATGTCAAGTCTTTAGTACAGAATTCAACATTTTAAAAGTAATCTCTTAGTCTTTGGTCTCTTGTGGTAGCTCTCTTTTCCTTTGAAAGCATTCCTAAGAGATTCCTTGTCTTACTTCTCAGTTCTGTGTCATTCCCCAGGAAGTGTACAAACATCCTCACAAATGAAGATGTTCAAAATGAATATTATTGGTTTCATTCACTGAACACAACAGGTGCAAACATGGAACTTGAATCTGAGACTATGTGAATTAGTCTTACTGGGAGAACTGGAAAATACACCATGGACCACCTGATGGCTTTGCATGGTAGGAGGTACTCAGCAAATTGGTTTCTTTGTTAGGAGAGGCTTCAACAAGCTTTTTCAGCTCAAGAACACTGAGGACACAAGTTTCTTGATATTGTGCTTCAGTTTAATGGCTAATAGGTCCTATTTGGTTAAAAATGTGCAGTTCAAATGTCTTCTGTAAGTCTGTACAGAAATAATGAGGCATTTATGTGTACATTAATTATAGATTGAAACTATAGCTCAGATTGGAAAGTGTCTTTCTTCTTGTGATATAGCCTGGGGGCTAAGGAGCTCATCTCGGAGCTACAGCAAAGCAGAAAAACACTTTACTCTTCTACATGGACACTGTACTCAGTAATTAGTGTAATTTTTCTGTTTGTGAGAAGTTTATGGTGATAGAACAGACAGTGTACAGGTGTGAAGATTGTAGCTTATTGGTAAAGCAAAAAGACCAAGGATGAAACATGAACAAATAGCTCAGCAGATGGAAAAATGCAATAGGGCTTTGTTGTTCTTTTAGCCTGCTCCTTTCTTTACAGATAAAGTGCAGTTGCAGTAGTGTGCTACTATTATAAGGTTATTAAAGTTGTATAATCTAATGATTAGGAAAAAATCTTAAAGCGTTTTCATATTCCTGATACTTTGCTTCACACATATGTTTAATATTTCATCAAAAAGAGAAACAAAAAGTTTGTTCTGTACTTGGAAAAAAAAAAGAGTAAGGAATGGGGTTAGCCCTTTTCAAATAGCTAGAGTTAAAACTGTGTTTCAAGCTCTTTTTGAAGTTGGATCTTTCAAAATCTAACCTTATGAGTGCTTATCTCAGTTAATTGGGTAGGTAGATACATAGATACCTGTGCAGTGGCTTTTAATATACGAGAGAATTCTAGGAAGAAGCAAATTGTGGATAAATCAATGAACCCTTTGGATTTTAAACACTGCAGGTGAAAATCCCTGAATTTACCTCTCACTGCCTCCTCTTAATGCTTTATTTCTTTTTCTTGGCATGGAGGTTTTCTGAGGGGCTGCAAAGACTCTGATGATATTAGTTTTCAAATTACATAAGCAGAATAGCAGGTCATTTCTGTGTAGAAGTAGGAACAGTAGGGAGTTAGCTAAAGAAAGCTTGAACATGCAGAACTTCCTCTCTAACAGATCTTAAAACTTGTGTTGTCCCTGCCCTAGGCTTTTCTGGTACCATCCTAACTGATACAGCCTACTTGGAAGAAATACCCTCTTCCCTTATGCTAGGCTGTGTAAGTGCAGAGAAGTTGACTGTTAAATTGGGGAAAAACAGGGTTGCAACTTTAAGAAATAGTGTTAATCTTGTGTTAGACTCCAGATGCTCTTTATCATATAATCGTTGTCATAAAAAGTCTTAATGTAAAAGATCCTAATAGAGTCCCACAGTGTCTCAGGAGCAACCTGGATTGGCCTTTGCATTTAAATTAGAGAATAATTAGATCCAGGAGGAGAAAAAAATGGTGGAGTGCATTTTGCTTTTCGCTTCTAAGGGAAACACATACACACAGTCCCCAAACTATTAAGTAGGCATTGTGAGAACATGGAATACATTTAACTCTGTGGAATGAAAAGTATTTATTTCATCAGTCGTAGGAGTGTGGAAGTGCTGCATTGTCCTTCATCTGTTCACATGCTTTTGTCAACAGTTAAGTCAGAGTTAATCTCAAATGAATGATATAGAAAAGGATGAAAAATAGCCCTTCTACTGCCAGTGTCTTCAGGAAATAGTACAGACAGGCACACACCAAGTTCCTGGGATTTCTTAGAAAAAGTGGTAATGCTGCCTGCTCAGGAAAGTAACATTCCAGTGGAAATTTTTGTGTTAGATCATCTCAGTTTAAGTCTTTTATGGACTGAGAGCTGGCTATTTGCCACCTAGTCAAGGATGTGTTGTTTTGTACACCCTCATTTGGGATTACAGATGACATTTGTTGACTTGCAATGGCTAAGAAGTGACCTGTGACAGAAGAGTTTGGGCCTTGCTCCCTCTTTGCAGTGACTCCTCCAAGAGATACCTGACACGCTGATGGTGAATGATGCCAAATCCAAGGCTCTGCCTTAGAAAAGAGTGTGCTAGTCTGACACAGGTTTTAGGGGATCTTACGCTGTACTTAAAAAGCTTAATGGGACATAAAGGGTGCTCTGTGCAACAGTTTGTCAAGAATTTTTGCCAGGGCCCTTGTCTATAGACTCAGCAAATTTCTAGTGACCACAGTTGTATTAAAACCAAAATGTGACTGGCAGGTCCCTAGGCATGGCTCAGTTAGTATCTGTTTCCGTATTGCTCCTTGGAGAATCTGCTCAGCCTTTCCTGAGGTAGGTGGTTATAGGAGAGAGGCTTAAATATTTATGGCACCTGAAAGCATGGAAAAATTGCTGCCTATATCACCATCTGTATCCTGCTTCAGTAATGCAAAACACAGAATCACAATAGAGTGTGGCACATATTGTGTGGTACAGAGTACTAGAAGAGTTTGTATTTGAAGTTAGAGCAGAGGGCTAATGCAAAGGCTGTTACCACTGTGGCTTGGAAATTTCTCTCTCTTTGTTCTTTTAGAAGTGCTTAATACTTTTAGACATTCACTGGCTTTCCTGAAGGTTGGGAAATAGTTGAGTGTAGTCATCTGGAGCTGAAATATTTCCTATTACTTGCCTGTAAGAGATTTATTTAGACATCCTCACTGTAGTGAGAAAATAGCTTGTGTATGTGCCCTTAAAAAAAGCAGTCCCCAGAGAATATACCTAGCTTTGTATGACAGATAAATAGTTCCATCAGGATGAAGTTGAGGTTAACCTTGTATTATAATGTTTTTGTTATTCAAGCTGTGGTTTAAGCCAAGCAAACTCCTGAAAACCTCTTGAGGATGAAAAAGTTTTTATCCAGTGCAATTTTCTGTTTGGGGGATCACTGGTTACCTACAGTGATGGCTGAGTATCTCCTGGTTGGTTTCTAGCAGGACTATGTGGAACAGAATGTGTGGAATGACACTGGGAATAGCTGTTCTGCTTGGAACAGTGGAGTTTAGGAGGAAAATCAAATGGGTCCTCAGGCTGCCCCTAACACATCTTCTGTGTTCTCCCTACTGCTGGGGCTGTGTTTTAAATACTGAAGTTGAGCCTTCTCCCTCTGCTTAATGTTCCTTTTGTTTCACAGTGGTTTACATTACCAGGGAACACTATAACAAGTGACTGTTCCTCCTGAGCTTATAGACACTTCACATGCATGATGGAAACTTTCATTTGAGACACAGTTCCATAAAGAGGAAAAAGTCTGGAGCACTCTATTTGGCAGTTTTTCTTTCATGCTACTATTTTGTTCCAAATGAAATATGACAACACAATAGTTGCAGTAATTACAGTAATTGACTTCAGAGGGTTCAAGATGATCATGTAATTAGCTGCTTTATGGGAGAGATCACCACCATCTCCCTATTTCCACGCTTCTGTGGTCTTCAAAGGTATATTACAGAGGACTGTAAAACAAAGCACTTCTACCTGAATTCTGAATACAGCTCACAGAGTCTGACTTGTGAATTTAGGAACAAAATCAAACTGCCATAAAAAAAACACACATCACCTTTCTTTCCTCACTAGGAGAAGTTTTCCTGCTCTTGCAGAGCCAGAAGACGATGAGAGAGGTTATAATTGGCAGACAGATAATTCATTTGAAAACATCTCTTTTGCTAAGGAATTGCAGGTAATTTCAAGAGAATGAATTAGATGCCACAAAGAATCTTTACTGATGTCTTTTCAAACTTTCTGTGGGAAAAGAAGAGGGCAAATAGTCTATTGAGAATTTTTATATGAGCTGTGAACAAAACACATAAAGCTCTAATTGTTGGGAAGCCTCTGTGCTCTAAATGGTTCACATCTAATAGAATCATTTCTATGCAGCTTCAATAGAAGATTCTTCCATTTTCTGGAAAACAGACTCATGGCATGGCAGAACTTTTGTATTTCTTTGTCTAGAAAATAATTTTCTAAAGAAAAATGGTAACAGAAACCTACTCCCATCAGATGTACCCAATTGTTCATTAGTTGTAGAAGGAAAACAGATACCTCTGTTATATGCAGTAGTAGTAAATCTATAATTTTGAAAGCTAAACCAAGAAAATCTGACAAAATAAGATTATTGGAGACGTACACAGCTTTGGAAGCTCAAGGGACTCTCCTGCTCCACACAAAGAAAAAGTTTCTTAAGAGAGGGAGGTTGTTCTTCTCTTCTGTGTTATTTCATGTTACAGGATTTTGGTGATGCCTTAGCTATGAACAGCTAGAGGTGAAGAGTTTTCAGCTGGAGTTTCCAGTGGAGAGCTGTGCAGTACAAGAATAGCAAACTTTAATTCTTTGTTCATCTAAACTCTTTCAATAAATTGACATATCTATTGTCCAAATGACCTTCTCTTGTAAGGATTGCAAATCTCCAATACAGTTGTACCATTGTTTCTCAGCTGTCTGAGAGCTAGGGACTATTTTTTTACTCCTTACTTGTCCTCTGGGCACATAACTTAGAGGTTATTACTTTCCCTAGCTGTTTTCCTGAATAAATTCTGTGTGTAAAGGATTTGTTTTTATCAGACACTGGTCTAGGGCTCTTATGGCATGCCCATCCACTCCTGTGTCAAGAGCACTTTTTTATTTCATTATAAATCATAGTGCCACATAAACTTAAATGATTATTTCTTTAACTTCTCTTGCAGAGTTTATTTTCCTCCACAATAATTCTGTTTCAAAACAAAAGGCTGTTTAAAAAAAAAACCCAAAAAGCAACAAAGAAAACTTACAAAAAACCCCAAAAGAAAACAGACCTAATAATAAATTTCCCTTTTAAAACTGCAATAAAAAAATGAAACCCTTGGCAATCTAGACTTTCAAGCTGATACTGACCGAGTTCCTGGCAATGTTGCTCAGTGGTTTCTGGCTTTGAATGTATGAAACTCATGGAGAAAGCTACAACTACTGGCAGGATTTCCTGCAGACTGAGGGCCAGGATCAACATGCTCCTAACAAGCTATGCCTGAATTGCAGAAATGCTTCAGTGTCTACTGTGTTTGTAGGTAACATTGCTCTGCAACTGCAAAAGCAGTTGGAGACTCTGTAACGAAGTAGTTGTGTCACAAGTGTGTGTTGACTGTCTGGATAAGATTATGAACCACCAAATAAACTCCATTTAGTGGATCCATTTAATCCATTTGCTGGGATACTCTAGTGAGATACCAAGCTAGGAAGAACTGTGATGTGGTGCTCCAGGTGAGGTCTCTGGTAGAGGAAGTTCCATTATATGAAAGATTTTTGCACTTCCAAATGGACTCAGTTCTGTGTTGGAGTTAAACAAAAAATCCCTGAAGTTGTATAAAAACCACCCCAAACAAACCAACTAAGCCACTCAACACAAAACAACAGAAAAATACAATTCCATTCCTGTATTCCTCATCTCACCTCTCCTTTAATAGATCCTTTAATAGAGTCCATTGAATTTGAGCATTTTTCATTTTGAACTTTAAGTTTACTATGCATTACCCTCAATGCAAAGACTTTTCAAAATGAATAGTAGAGGTACTTCCTCCTATCAGATCAAAATAAGCTGCTTTGGACTTTTAAAATTATCTACATCTTTTCTAGAAGGTGTTTTATGGAAATTCAATTAAGCTTTGATTTCGAAGGAACTTGGCATTCTGTTATATTATGGTTTGAGCAAAGTTTGTCTAGTCATCTCGTCTGAGATGTGTTTAAGTGGCAGTTTAAGTCAGATATTAATATGTGATGGTTTCCAGGTGAATGTCACCATGATTTCACCTCAGACTGGTCAAACCTGTACTGTTTCTCTGCTGGCTAACATAGCATGGTGCAGGGTATGTAGAGGGTCGACTGCCAAAGCAAATGGTGTCTCTTGCCCCTTGTGAATGACACTAGTTTAGGTGATAGATGACTTTCCATGGGAGGTGAGTGCTGACCCATCATTATGTGTGGGGAAAGGTGATTTTTCATGGGTGGTGCAGAGCCAGGGGAGGTTAAACCCCAATGTACTTTTGCACTCCACTTATTTTATTTACTTTACATCTAAGCTTGCTGCCCTTGCTGGGGGGAACCTTACCTCCTTGGTAGCCCTGTGGACATCAATAAAACCAGTAATAGTAATGCAAATACCGTTCAGAATTACTTACTCTTTCTCCAAACCTGTGCTTTCAAACACCCTGTGATTTTATTGTCATTTTGGTGTGGAAGCCTTGAGCACTCTTTTTGTTATTCAAAGTCCAAACAAACCAAACCCAAAATTAAATAGTATTTATATGTATTATCCTCCTTAAAATGTTTATCTGAGTCATTAATAATTTCAAAGCTCCACAATATATATTTGTTTTTCATGTACTTTTTCTTTTCTTCCTGTTTTGCTGTGCAGCCCATATGCTTGAGTTTCCCCATTATTCTGGTGTTATTTTTCAGGATGAACAGGGGAGCCTAATCAACTCGAACTAAACCATTCATTATGTTCCATACCCCTATGGTGTTCCTTTCTGAGGAAACACAAGTGAGTCTCACATCAGAGACAAAATATTTTCTACCATCTGAAAGCTGAAGGCAGCACTGTGTGGGAAGGGCATTTTTCATTTGTCATAGTGTGCACAGGCTCTATGTGTCCAAATTTAAAACCAGCTTTCAAGGAGGTGCTTTAGCAGCGCTCGCAGCTGGCAGTACAAAACCAGAGCTGCTGTACCAGGAGGCAGACTGTGCAAGTCTAAAAAGGATTAGCTTGAGTGACTTCCATTTTCTCCTTTCTGAATGGCTGAACATGGGAAAGTACTTATTTCCTGTGGTTACATATTATACACAATTATGCCACTTGTGTGAGTTATTAGTTTTCCCCTAGAAAAGCCTCCACAGCTTGCTGGGGTTTTTGGTGGTTTGTTTGGGGTTTTTCTTTGGGTTTTTTTTTTCCTTTTTCCTGCACCTCATAATGCTGTGGGACAGGAGCTTGTCTGCAGCTGAAGAGGTTCCCAAGCTTCAAATTCCTTCTGTCCAGGAGCAAATTCATGTGTGCTATGAAAGGAGCTGGCAAATATTTTGGTCATATATCATAAGTCTTAGGTCAGCCACGATGTAGTTACAAGTTTAGCATATTTATAAACTTAATTCTTTATCTAAAGTCATCCCCAAAATTGGGTATGTAGTCATCAGGTACAACAGTTTCTTTCCACGGACAACATGTGGTGTTGCTTTGGTGGTCACAGAAGGAAGGAATGGTCAAGAAGTCCTGCTCAGGTATCCCAGTCTGACACAGTGACTAACCATCTAGTTTGGAAGAGCTCACTTTGCCTCTTCTCTGGATGCTGGGCTCAGCTATTTTCTTTAGGCCTTCTCCCAGAAACACAATAGGAACAAACCAGGCAACTAAATAGCTTGAAAAATGTAGCATCAGTAAAGTGTTTGTGGCCATATCTACAGGGATTTAATTGTTCCTTGCACAAAGTCTAAAAGAGGATTTAACCAATCCGTTGACATCAGCTGGGTCTAGCAGCCTTAGCCCTTGCAGCATAACAAATGTATGGAACTACATCAAAGACATAACACTTCCCTTTGATTTGGGTTTAGCTATTTTCATTTGAAACAAATGTTCAACACACAGCACATTGCTGATTGCTGAAACATGTTGATCCATAGTGCAAGTTGTGGATGAATAACAGCAACAGGAAAGAGTAGTTTTTGTCTGCTTTGGTTCATTATGCAGGTGTGAGCAACACAGACTCCAGTTGCTTTTGGAAAAAAAATTATTAGGAGAAAACCTATCTCAGCAAGAATCATGTAATGGGATTTTGTTGTGGATTTTGTTTCATCATTAGGTGAAATGCTCCCACTTCTTCCTTTCATAGATATTCCACTGCTGGCCTTGATATTTGCTGTGTGAGTTGTGGCTCAGGTGGCAATGCATTTCCACAAGGAGACAAGGTGATAACTCTTCTGACTGGTTATCGCTTCTTCAAGAATAAATCTAGAGGGATGGATGTGAAAAAATATCCCTGGATCAATGGCAATCCAGGCAGAAATGGTGGCTGCTGCAGACAGGGATGCTTCTTTGTTTTCCTTTGTTTTGGCAAACATGGGCTTTCATATTCATTGTAGATTGTACATGAAATGAAATGCAAAAGTGAAATAAGGGGAAAAAAAAAAGAAGCTGCAATCTAGGGAAGTTGAATTTTGAATTATAGTAGCTCGTAAAAGCTGCAGTAAAGACCAGGGCTCTGGTATAAAAACACAGAAAGGAACTGTCTCTTTCCTGAAGAGATTTTAATATTGGATCCCAATCCTACAAAGAATTACACCACTCCTAAACTTAATGCATACATTACTGAAGTCATCAGAACTCCAGGACTCTGAGGTGCAATCTGTATTACCAGAATGCTGCACTGTGGAGGTGAATGTCCTGTTGAAGTTTATGTGAGTTTATAGTGTAAAGGGTTAAAGTTCACAGATTCTGTGTGCACAATCAAGGCTACAAACACTGGTGTATGGGCAAAGGGGTTGGCATCATGCATTATGAGGCAGCAAAACCACTGCTATGATCTCAAGTTAATTCCTTTTTTTCCTAGTATCAATATTTGCCTTTTCATGCTTGAACTGCCCCAGTTTATTGTTCTATTCTGGCACCTCAATTTTTTTTATCATTAGTCCTTTTAACTAGACAAAAATGCAGAGTTTTTGCAAGCTGCTTAGTTTTGGGGAAAAATTGGTAATGGAGTCAACTGTCTAGGTCTCAGTACTTTTCTACACTGCCCAAATGAAAGAGTGGTCCCTCAAGATTTCATCATTCAACTCCTCACTGAAAAGTCTGTCTGTTTTACTGGCCTGTTTTTCCACAGAAAAAAAAAAAAAGTGAAATTGTTTTTTTTTTGATTCCTTCTTCTTTTCATGCAGTTTTAGCGAAATTGTTTTTTCTTGATTCCTTCTTCTTTTCATGCAGTTTGTTTGATGCTGTTCTTGCATTTTTTTTGTCTTCTGTTATATTGAAAAAAAGCCAATAACCAGCAGATCTCTACTTCACTGTGTTTTAACTCCTAACGTTCCATTGTCTTCTGTTATATTGAATAAAACCAATAACCAGCAGATCTCTACCTTACTGTGTTTTAACTCCTAACGTTCCATTTGTTTCAGATGATAACAGGTTACTCTGTTTAGCCTGAGGCTTATTTTTTTCATTAAATTTTACTTAAACAATACTGTGTTCACTGACATTGAGGTTTGATCCAGCCTGTGTCTCTAGGCTGTACAGTTCTGGTGTCTCTCCTTGCAAAGGTGAATTTGGTGTACACAGGTAGAATTCACATGATAGGAAATTTGTTTAATCTCTTAAATTGCTGCATTGGCCTCTCTTGTTGATGTGAAAACTGCATGTTTCAGGCCTTAATAGGAATCCCTTCTCTACTTTATCAGGGCCAGGATGCAGTAAAGGTTACAGTGGAGGGGCCAGTGGGACTGCAGCTGTTCAGAGAGGGGAAATGCTCCCCTTTGCTGGCTCTTTTATTTTGCTGCTCTAGAGCCCATAGTGTCATCAAAGTGTGGAGCATCATTGCCAGCAGAACGGCAGCACATGCAGGCAAAGCTGCAATAATTGGGTGAAGCTGAGAACAGGAGATAGATTTGATCTAAAAGTCAGTTGCCTCTGATGTGTTGATATTGGAGCCTTTTAATACAGGAGTCTGGGGAGGATGTGGAAGGCAAGTTACAGGAGAGGGGGAAGTCATCAAGCAAAGCCTGTAGGAGTTGCACCTGCTCTTGCAGTTAATCAGGCTTTGAAACCTGCAGGAGAGGAGCTCCAGCCTCATGGTGCTGCCTTGGAATTTGGCAATGTAAGCAGATGTTATCCTGTACCTAACAAAGAGGATTATGAATCTGACAAGGCTGGGCATATGGGGTAAAGTAATCTTATGAAAGACTGTTATCTGCTTTCCTAACAGGGAAGGAATGGTTGAATTTTTTATCTTTTCTTTTTTTAATCACTTTAAGCAGCTGTTGAATTTTTGAAACTGTACACTGCAGTCTCTGACAACTCTAAACAATGTAAAATCAAAACTTGAGGTCAATGAATTGTCTTCAGGTAGCACTTGAACTATTAGTGTGTTGCAGAACAAGACTTCTCCCGTTGCCTGTGGATTTGCATTTTTCTCCCCTTTACACAAACTTGATGCTTGGAAAGATCATATGAAAGTAATAGGAAGAATAATTCTCTGTATGCTCTCCAGTGTTAGTGCTGACAGTATTAAGTGATCTGTGGGAGTGTAGTGTTCTTAGAAAACAAGTCTGATCTCATACACGGAGATCTGATTCTTTCTGTGGAGAAAAGGAAAGAATCTTAGGAACACTAATGAAGAAGTCATCAAGGAGCAGCTGAAACTTGTGAAATCTCAGGCTATTAGCAGGCTCCTATTTTGTGTCTTGGGAGGAAAAGGGATAAATTTCAGATTATAAAATTCAATATGGGAACAACAAAGCACAGTAAATTACTCGTCTGAGATTTAGTTTCTTTGAAAGTTTATTCATTTCTTCTTAGATCCCCTTGCATAAAAGCCAGCTCTAGTATTAGCTCAGCTGACGTCTGCTAATATTACTTTCATGGTAATTCTATTTCCTCTGTAGAGGCCCTCAGACACAGGCTCCACAGAACTCTTAGTAGCCTTTTATATAGGAGATGAGGGAGGAATATAGTTGTTAAATATCCAGCTTTTTTTGCTTATAATTAGCAGATCTCTGCACTAAACCCCATGTCCTTTGAGTCTTTGTTCAATTGTCCAATGGTTAATTTTGCAATAATTGGAATTTGTTGAGATTCCACCAAAGCAGTTCTGAATTGAAAGAGATGTGTGTTCAGCATTAAAGCTTTTTGGCAAAGGTGAGCCAGTCAACCAAACTGAACACATAAAGCTTATTTTAGCAGTAATTCTCACCCTAGAAGCTGAATCTGTCTCCAAATAAATAAACCCCAAACACACACACAGAGAAAGTAAGGGGACACATTTCTGCTTGGTGTAACTCTGAGAAACTTGCTTTTCTGTCTCTGTGATGTTCCTTAAGCTTGCCCTTGTTGTGGATTCTTCCAAAGAGGAACTATCTTGTCTGTGTGCAAAGTGCTCAGAGAAAACAGTTCAAGTCATAAGCTTAATTAAGAGATTTGTTTTGTGTGGAACTGTGCAAATTTTCATCCTTAAGAGAAAACTCAAAACCTTACACTTCGAACATACAGTTGGTTTTTGTTTCTTCCACTTCCCCTAAATAAGTGGGTTTTGTTAAATGCTTGGAAAGAAGAGACAAAGTTCCATAACATATTCAACTGGAGAATGTCTCCAGCTCAGCCTCTTAGGAGTAATATTAGCAGTGAATAGCACTGTCTGGCCCAGCTCTGCTTGCTGATGTGAAAGGAGAGGTGTCATGGGGAGTTTCATTTCCCTTTCCTCTGTGAGCACTTGGCTCCCTTCTAGTTGTTGGGTAAGCTTGGCATTTTTATTAATTAAGACCAGGCTGCTTGAAATGGTTATGGATACTATTTGCTGAAAGAAGTGATCAGAGTCATCATGCTAACTTTATGGCACGCTGAAGTGGGATCTTTTCTATATTTAAGATACCTTAAGTTCATCCATACCATTCCTATTTATTGACCTTAAAATTCCAATAAGATGCTAAAAAACCCGTTAATTTCCATAAGGTGTAATGCTGAC
Source organism: Acanthisitta chloris (assembly GCF_000695815.1). Lineage (NCBI taxonomy): Eukaryota > Metazoa > Chordata > Aves > Passeriformes > Acanthisittidae > Acanthisitta > Acanthisitta chloris. The sequence goes on from NW_008670897.1 coordinate 14,051, forward strand.
TAAATATCAAAGCCTTGACTTCCCCAAATCTTCCTGTTGTGGTACCAAGTAAGGCTTGGCACTACATTCAAATGGAGACATCAATCCCTATTTTTATCTCTAAGGTGTACAGTGCCTCATTTCATGTCCTTCCTTCTCTTTGGAGGCTCATGCAGTTCTTTTTATCCTTAATTCTAGTAGATATTTATCAAGTCTAATATGAGAATATAGTTGAATCTAGTTTTTCATATGCTAATAAAGGCAAAACTCTCTCTTCTCATTAAATAATGTGCTGACCTTGAATCAGTGTTGGTATTAATGCTCAGATACATTTGCCAATTTGATCCACAACTGCCTCTTCCCAACTTCCCCTTAAGTGCTCAGTGCTTGGCACTGAGCAGTGCCCCTGGTTCAACCATGTGCTGTGGTCATGAAGGAAACACAAATTAAGTGGTGTTTGATACCAGCTGTTTCCAGATGTCCTTATTAGTCCAATATTATTTGATTTAGCAAATGTAGCCCTGGTACTTTATTTAATACCACTGAATCTGGTTTTGAAATCCCAGAGGGTGCCAGAAATACCCTGTTGTTATTCCTTCTGCACATTTCCCAATCATACCTAAAATTGGTTTTGCACATAGAATTGACAAGATTAAGTTACAATTAGCTGTTTGCTGGATTTGATTGCATCTGTGTGAAAGGAAAAAAAATCTTTCTGCTTATGGATGAGTTGGCTAGTTGTGTTTCTCTGCTTGGCTTGCAACAGTTCTTAGTGGCTTAGAGTATGATTTTAATGATTCAAACATCTTTGATATGTTCAGACTTAATATAGCAGTGCAGCATACAAACAGTAGCACTAAAGGAAAGAAATTTCTGTAATCTTCCCTACCTTCCCCTCAGTCCAATAAAAGAAACAGCAGTAGATCTCATCAGGAGACAGGAAATGCGTTTTGTCTTTGCCTCTTCTCTCCCCTCCCCCCAAACAATCTGATTTTTAAATAAAAGTAATTTTCGTCTGGTAAAGAATTTTTCTTTCTCTTCAGCCTATGAGCTTCTTGAAAACCATTTTATTTAACCCTGAGGATTTTCAACTCCACTGTTCAGGGATTTTTCTCTGGTTCTACTGAGAATTTAGAAGAGATCCACTCTGAGGGAGGATTATCTGCTATCTGCCTAATACAGATTTTGCTGCTTCTCCTAAAGTATTTAGTGCTGAGGGCTGTAAGAGCCTTCTCATTGAAATAGATGGGCCTCAAGTCCAGTCTAAAAGAAGTGCCTATATTCTTATTTGTTGCTTTCTGTTACATAGCATCATCTTCACTGCTGATCAGACAATATGTGGCCACAGAATACACCATTTGTCACTAGGACCTCTGTCAATACTGATCCCCTTCATCTTCTGCTGGTACAGCCATGATTCCTAAGGAAGAACTTCTTCTAGGTTTGTGGTTCAGCAAGGACTAATTAATGCATGTCAGGAGATGAGAGATTTGACATTGCTGAAAGGGCTTGGTGTCTATAAATACCTGTTCTTATTCTGTGCCACCAATGGAAAGAGGTAGATGAATTTTGAACCTAGAAGGAAACAATCTCTGGTAGTACAACTCTTCATTGCATCAAGATTCTAAAATTCTAAGAATATTTACTTTTTCTAACCAGCTTATCCTTTTTTTTAAACTTTCTGGGAGTGGATTAAGACAGCTTGGGCTGAGTAGAGACAGTGCAAAGAAGAGAAAGCAGAACAAAGCCAGATATTTCTTTCTCTGAAAAAAAAAAAAAGAAATAAAGTCCCACAATTGATAAGACTATGGGAATGCAGCTGCTAAAGTGCTTTTGCTTCTCTAATCTTTCTGGCATCTGGAATTGCTGAATCCAAGAAAGATATACCAGTGCTTCAACAGATCTGTTCAATAGAGTCAGTAAATAGATAAGATTTAATTCAACTAATGGAGGAATAATAAAAGAAGCGAGGACAGTAGTGTCAGTAGACATTGCCAGTGATGCTTGCTTTTTTTTTTTTCCCCTTTATCCCTCCCCTAGCAAATGCTATTACTGTAAGAGGCAGAGCTGATAGATTTACTTCCTTTGCTGTTGCAGTTTAGGAAAGTTCAAGAAGTCAGCTGTCAGATTCTGGGGGCCTTGCAGGCAAAGGAATTTCAATTTCAAAGTACAAGAGATTGAGGTCTTGAAACAAAAGATCATCAAACACTAATAATTCCTGACTTTTGCTGGAGATCTGCAGTGGGTAGGAAGCTGTGCCTCTTTTTAAGGAGCAGAGACTGTGACAGTGAAACTTGCACTCAATTAATTCTTTGGGGCTATGTAAGGATGGTGTGAGGGAACTCAGATGTGAACAAACAGGTCATCTAAGGCCACTGGAAAAGAACCTCACCACGTGCATGCCCAGGAAAGTGCTTACAAAGTAAGAGAAGAAGTTCAATGAGAACTCCTGAACCTCATTTCCAAAACCCCTGGGAAAGCAGGCTGTCCTGGTGAGTCTTGCTGTGGAAGAAAGTGTAGTGTACTTCAGGCCTCAGCTCCAAGGGATGTTCTCTGCTAACTCCAATGTATATTCCATGTGGCACTTGGAGACTGTTCAATGTAGGCATATCCACCCCAGAAGTGGCACACATGCATTTGGTGATTAAACTACAGCAAAGTAATAATTAGCACGTCAAATATCTGAATTCTCACCTTTGAATGGTGTTTCAAATTTCACCTGAATTACTTAACAACTTTCACCCTCCCTAAACTACAGCTAAGTGTATTTTTCAGCAAATAAACTATTTGTCACCAAAATTGCAAAACTTTCTAAACAGTGACCTTTAAATCTTCTTGTGTTGCTGCTTTCCCAGACAAGCTTTTTCAGCCTCTGGATTTACTTTGCAGATTTGTTTGTAGATTTAGTAGACTTATTCTGTTCCCAGTTGTATGATGTTGCATTTGGCTGCATTAAAATGCTTTTTTTTTTTTGGCTGCAAGTGATTCAGCTCTCTCTGTAATAGTAATAGTAACCTGCCTCTGCTATTTACTGCTCCACAAAGATTTGTAGCAACAGAAAATAATACCAGCAAAAAATTCATAACATGGTCTTACTGTTGACAAAAATCTGCAATGGTGTGGGACTGAGCTCTTGCCTTGACCTAAGACTGGAAAGGGACCAGCTCTCTTGTTTCTTCGTGTTAACACCTGCATCCTGAATCCAGTCAGGCACCTGTTTTGTTGATTGTCTTGTTTCTATCATACAGAGCAAATTCTTAATCCAAAGTAGGTTAAAAGAAGGTATATGGCATCAATGTAGCTGCCTCTATAACTGAGCCAAAATTGCTTAAATAAGCAGACTAATGAAATAACGTATTTGTGGCATCATCTGCATCCTATGAAAACAATACTGAGTGACTTCATTTTGCTGTTGATAGTGTCTCAGATAGAATTTTTAGATGCTTTCTTTAGCACTGACCTGTTTATATGATAATATGAGAACACATATGTCTGCAAGATATAGTTTGAATTAATGACACTTTGCACTGAATGATGACTTGGAAAAACTTATTGCATTTCCCTCATAGGGTTGAGTGTTTTGGTTTGGCAGTATGAACTAATCAATAGGAACTTGTGAGAGGCAAGTCAGAGCCAACATTCTCAGGACAGAAATAACAGGAGCAGTTACTTCAGGCACACAGCAAGAGCCAGTGGATGGGTATCAGTAGGAAAGCTCTTCCAGAGTGAATAGCCTGTGATCCTTTGGATATGTTTAGGTAACTATGCAGATACACAAACAGCAGCTTGTGTGTTCTCCATCCACTGCCACACACACACAGGAGCTGTTTTGCTTCTCGCTCAGAGTTTGAAGCTCAAGTGCCAACTGCTTTGACTAGTGAGGAAACTGTGCCAGAACACCAGTGGAACTTCTCTCCAGCACACTTAGTGGCAGGCTGCTGTGCAGCAAGCAGAAATAGGCTGGGCATAGCACTCTGCTAATCTGGCTCTATTGCTCCCCAAATGAAGATAGCTTGAGTACAGCAGGCAAGGCTACAGGGAGCTTGGATATATTTCCACTGTATTGCGAGCACAGAAATAGATGGTACCCAAAAGAAAAGAGAATTTATATCCTGTATATCAGTAGATTTCCCCAAAACATCACAAAGGGCAAATTACTCAAGAACTTTAATCAAGTGACTGGGTTTGTTTGGATTAAAAACCTTTCAGCTCTATTTTCACACAGCTCCCATGTTTGTGTGATTGCTTCAATTTGCATTTATGGGCCTAACATATTGAAGTATCAGCACTCACGTCGAAAATCAGCACTGTTAAGACTATGCACTAGGAATTTTTATTTAATCAAAATACTAATTTAAAAAGAATTTAGACAGTGGAATAATGATAGAATACCAAGGAGCAAACAGGCCACTTCATTTTTTAAATCTTCCTCTGCCACTGGTGTCTATGGGAGATGTTACAATCATTTATTTTCTTTATCAATTTATTGCCTCTGGACTGGAGAGAAAAATAAGCCCCTGATCTTGCATGACTGTACTGAGGATAGCAGCAGCACTTGTTGCTGCAGTGGCTTTTGGGGTGTTTTGATATTTGTCTAAAAGATGACAATAAAAGGAGAAATAAGTCTTTTTTTTCCCAAATCTGCTCAAGTCAGAAAAGAATAGTTGGTGTGATTGTCTCAGTGATGCATTATTTCCCCCTTCCAGGTTACTGCAGTTGTCTCAAGTTCTATCCAGTAGTTTTTGAGATGACTGAACTTCTAATACTTATTCCATCTTTTCCCCTTGTTTTTGTCTCACCTGACTTAGTAGTAGCTATCTTCCTATGTGCTGAGAGATCTTGGATTTGAGGGAATGCTGCTGCTCCCTTACCCGAGACTCCTCTGGTCTCATCTCATTCTTGAGGCCAATGAGACTGAATTTGAATATAGGAGAGTTTCCCTCATCTGAAATGTGAATGGGCATTGATTGAATAGAACATTTTTATGTATTTGATCTGTGTGTTTTGCATCATTTGCTATGAGTTTGTATGCAGTGGTTATGTTTTTAGCACAGCAGTACTTAAATGATGAACTTTGGATAAATTATAGTTCCTCCTCTCATGCATCAACCAGAATATAATCCCTTGCAGGGGCAAGTTCTCTCTAATATGGAGAATTTGTAGCAAAGGTGTTTTCTAGTCCTTGAAGCTCATCAAGTGCTTTTGAGCACTTTAAAGCACTGTATGTGAGCATGTTACAAAAGAAACACCAAGTATTGTGTTTTTTTTTAATTAGGCAACTAAACTGAAGTGGATGTGGGATAAGGAATTGTCTCCTTACCACAAAAACTCCCACAAAATGCAAGTCTGGGAGGAAGATCCAGCTGGATTTAAGCTGCTGCTAACTCAGCTTTCTTGCCCTTTTTTGTCTTAGAAACAGAGGAAAACTGATTCCTTTGTCTCAGCAAGTTGAAAGACTTTGTGCTCTAGGTTGCTATGCTCAGGGAGTAGAAAATGCTCTGGCATGTTTCATGTGAAGAAAAGAGGAATGATGAGATGGCCTGTGACGTGGGTGATGCCCAGAGCTTTGGAGTGTGTGAAATAGTCTTTTGGAGAGCATTGTTAAGTAAAAAATTTAGGGCAGGCACAAGGAATTCTTATGCTGAAGAGAAGGATCTGCCACCTACCTCCAGGAAATAGGAAATATCCCACGAAGTTAAAATAACAGAAAAGGTTATTCACTCTAGGTTTATAGAGATGAAATAGAGTTACTTTATGACTAAGACTTGGTAGTAAAAGTACATATAGGAGGCAGTTGATAATGTTGGTAATGTGGAGTAATATTTGCAATAGAAATCAGGGGATTTTGATATTTAGTCAGTTCTGTCATTGATTTACTGTGTCAGACGTTGTCAGCACTGAGCCTTCATTTCTTCTGTGATAAAAGATGGCTGACAAATGTGCTCCTAAAGATCTAGTGGGTTTTTCAAGACTTTGAGGCTGTCAAATTTGCAGATGATCACAGGGGTACGATCATTTGCAGTAATATTCTTATTTTTTTCTCTTCATAAAGAATGTTACTTTTTTATTGAAAAGTTAATTTACATTAGGAGTACATGCTTCATGATACCCCCATAGGAAATACTTATTTACTTCTCAAGGTTTCATTAAACTCCAAACTCTCATGTCTTCTGTGGTGATGAGAGACCTTGTCTCATTCATGGTCAGCCACTAAATCATTCATGTCAACCCTTATTTTGATGTGACACCACTTGCACATGGAGCTAAAGTTGGAGTCTTAGAGTAGTTCTGTAGTAATTTTTGCTGTGGTTGCTTTTGGGATTTTTCAAGGGTTTGTCTCTACTGGCTTAAATTATTGTTAGTGGGATTAACAAAAATAACAGCAGAGAGCATGGACTCAGCTGTGCATTCTCCAAGCAGCTGTTCCCAGGTTGTGGTCAGAGCAGCCTGGGGAGCTCTGATGCAAAGCAGCTCCTCAACTTGCCATTCTGTTACCAACCTGCCCTTGTAGCAGAAGTGAACAGCCAAAGGTGCAGGGGCCTGTTGCCTTGTCTGCTGTGCTGAAAAGGTTTCAAACATTTCATTAAAAAATGCTAACAATGAAAACTAGAAACTGTTTGAAGGCTGTGGAGAGGAGGAAAAATAAAGATCCTACACATGGGCTCAGCCAGTGTGGATTTGCAGGCAAGAGTCCCCAGGATAAGAGAGGCTTGATCCATGGGTAAAGTGTTAAACTCAGATTGAGACACGCAGGTTCCTCTTTTGGCAAAGGCTCCGGGAGCGCAGTGAGCTCACGCTCTGTGCTCGGGGTGTCTCTGCAAAGCTGAGATAATAAAGTTCCTCCTCGCTCACCCTTGGCTGGCATTGGCTGTGAGAAGACTAAGCTTTCTCAGAGAGAAGCTATTTTCCTCTGTACATCATACAATGCTCTGCACAGTGTTATCCAGATGCCAGAATGGTTAAATCAATGTTACCCACCCCATGTGCTTGGTACTGGCTACACTTTGCATCAGTAATTTATCACAATTTCGTGGCATGGAGGGGAGTATCTCCAGGTTTCTTTTTTTCTTGAGGATAGAGATTTTGATTAATTTTTTTCCCCTTCTCTTCAGGGTTAGCACTTTGCATTATATATATTTCAAGGTAGGGAAATTGAACACTTGACAGCTGTGGATAAAACATGAAATTTTAGATAATGTTTTAAATTCACCAGAGACAAACCTGCTTCAAGGTAATTTATAAATTAAACTAAATTCAAATATTGTCTCGTGGCATCTAGCTGTAATTAGAAATCTTCTTGAAGAGGAAGGAGATGGCTGGTATACAAATTATTTTGCAGCTAAAAATAGGACTGCCTAGAGATTGGGTGATATCAGGCAAAACGTGTGTTGCACAACCTTTCTTCATTTTGTATTTAAAAGGCTTTCCCAGCTCAGTAGCTTGACTAGTTTCAAACTTGCTATGTAAAAGTTAATAGGGAGAGAGAGTATGAGATGTTGCATTTTCTTTGGTATGAATTAGATTTCAAAATTATGTCTTTTCCTACCTCTGTTTTCTCTATGTCTGTTACGATACAATCTTAGAATAGTTTGTCTTGGAATGGACCTTAAAGATAATCTAGTTCCAGCCTCCTTGACATGGCAGGGACACCTTCCACTAGACCAGGTTGCTTCAAGCCTTGTCCAACCTGGCCTGGAGCACTTCTAGTGACACCTGAAGAGGAGAAAAAAATATTCCTTCAAGAAAAACATTTTATGCTTTGGAAAATGATCTTTCTGAGCTGCTTTATGTTTCTTTCCTTGGATTTGATGCTTCTGGTTTCATCAGCCCACTACATTCCTGTGGAGAGCAGGCAAATGCTGTGTGAGGCCATCCAACCTGGATGTTGGCCTACCTTGCTCCCCCTGCTCCTCCATTCTTTCCCTTCCAAAGGATTTAATTCTGTGCACATCATTCCTATCTGCATTCTTGCTTTCCCCTGCTCTGCTGGTTGCTTTCTTTAGAGCAGTTGCTCACCTGTCACTGCCTGCAGAGACATGGGCAGCGAGGAGAGGTCACTGAGAAACATTTGTTTTTTGTTACAGACCTCATAGCTGCATTAGGGCTCATGAACAAGGGCTCTGCTGCCAAGTAAATGCCATTGGCTTTCCAAGTTTCCAGTTCTGATAAAAATTCTCTGCAGTGAGAGATCATTTGTTCAAGCACATAAATCTGAAAAGAAAAAAACCCAACCAAAATATCCTTTGCAAGTAGTAGTGTGCTGTAACATACCTCTAGCAGATTGCACCTTTATTCAATTCCTTTGTAAGGGCCCATGTGTCAAAAGGCTTTTTACCTACATCTGCTAAAATGGTATATGGAAGGACAACAGATTTTCTTCACCTTTTACCTTGGAGCAGTAAACATTGTTGCTGGGAGGTGGTATCAGTCAAAAACTGTGCCAAATCCAGGTACAGAGGCTCCAGGGCAACCTGTGCTCAGAAGGCTTCTAATTGTGACCTGTAATTGCAGGCATCTTCAGAAGCTTAATGCTTTCCAACTGAGTTTTCCTTATTGCAGGGTAATGTAGAAGCAAAGCTGCAGCTGTCTTGCAGCTGAAGGACATGGGAAAAAACATGTGGGAAAATATCCCTGTTTGGTAAGGGAAGAATTTGAAAAATCTGGATAGTTTTCACATGGGGAAGAGTGTGTTCCTCTGTATTAGGAAGACATCCACTCTTGGGCTGGTGGCAGGACATGCACCAGCTCATGTGTCCTCTGCTTGTGAAGTGACTTAGCACATGACAATCTCTACAAGGTAAAAATCCATGAGTAACTGCTTATTACTGGGCAAAAAATAGCACTAACTCATTGGCTCCTAAATATCATTGTCTTCTCACTAAAACTGTTGTGCAGGATTGCAGTAGTTTTGAAGGAGTGAAATGCTGTGTATTAGGGTTTTGTGTTAGGGTTTTCAATTTGGAAAGGAAATATTACATTTGTCTCAGAAGTAAAAATGATGTAAAGCTGAAATAGGACATGAAAATCAGCAAAGACATAAAGTCAAAGCCACTGTTCTTATATGGATTGGAAGATTGACATTCTCCCTAAAGTTTTCAAGGCTTTTAATTCATAAATTTAATCTTAAATTCAGTTTTAGACATAATGATATTAATAATAGGGGCACAAAGAGTTTTAGGGATGATCAGTGGGAACAGACTGCAAATGTGATGTGATGGAAAACAAAGATAATATAAACATTTTGGAACATGTAATTAGACACAGAAAAAGGTGTTGAAAAATAACATATAATTTCTGTTCACTCTAAGGGTTCAAATCAAAGGACTGTATACTGTTAGACACAGGAAAAGGTGTTGAAAGATAACATATAATTTCTGTTCACTCCAAGGGTTCAAATCAAAGGACTGTATACTTTAAATAAAAGTTGTATTAGACCTGTTGGTGGCCTGATGAACTCTGTGCAGCATAACTTTGGCTCAAAGATCTAACACACTCTAAACCTCACTCTGCCAAAAGTTTTACCACCATCACTTTAATGTATCCTTGGTCACCAAGCATTGCTGATGATGTTGCAGTGTGAAACACTCCTTGTAAATTATTTTAATCTCTTCTTATGAAGCTTTTTACCTCCCTTGCTAATAGGCAGGAGCTGCCTTGAACAGTTCTGTTTGTGTTTAATGCATTTTCAGGGTACTTTCTTTTTTCTGACTGTTGTGAAATGGAATTTTTTCATGTCACGTGGTGATGGATAAGCCTTTTAATATTTTGGCAGAAATTACTCCAGTAAACTAATTACTTTCTGTAACGTGTGGTATCTGAACTGAGATCACAGGCAGAAGAACTGTCTGATGGAAACACCAGGGTTTGAACCTGTCTTTCTATTTGCAACACAGCCCTCAGCTGTCAGTGTGTTTTCTGTATCTTGCCTTAAGAAAAAGTCTTTATTTTATCATCTGAGCACTTTTGTCCTTAGCAAACAGAGCTTTTCCTACTGCGTTGAAGGGAGAACCTGGAGGACAAATGATCCTGCTTTATTTAATATATACAACAGTCAATAACTCCATGGGTTACTAGCAGACTCACTTCATACATGGGAAACATTTAGAAGGTGAACGAGAAAACAGGCCTCAGTGTGTGATGAAATCTTTGTTATTCTTGTATAATGTAGTAGGAGAGTATTGATGAAGATAAGTTAATTTGTTCTTTCTGATCTGGAGTGGAGTGTGAGGGAGGCAGCCTGAACCATAGAGCTTTTTGCCAGACTTCAGCTGCAGAGGTGATTTCCAGGCTCATCATCCTCATGAAGGAGGCTGTGAACTCTGGGGACTTTTAAGCTGAATTTGGGACGTGCACAGGACCTGTGGGAGGCCTCATTTGTCCTGCTGATTGCAGCCAAGTGGATGCAGCTGAGGCAGGGAAGGGAGGTCCCTGCCAGGAGGTGATGGGGTTTGCTTTCCAGCACAGGTAGGAATGCTTCTTGCATTTGGCTTCTTGGTAGTGCAGACAGGTCTGGAATAAGGCTCTAAAATGCCTTTTTTTTTTTTT
>NW_008670898.1:0-11362 GCF_000695815.1 Acanthisitta chloris
TGCTCGAGATGAATTCCGACTCCCACAGTCGGTTTTCGGGGACAATCGGGGCAGCCAAGAAAACAGTGACCTGCAGAAATGGCTGATAAAATTGCAATGAAACGTCTGTTGACATTGATTTTGAGCCTGCGGGCAGAGATGAATGATTGAAACACTAGGCTTGTTAAAGCTAGAATGCTTTTGATTTCTCTTCTCTGTGCTGAACAAGACTTAGCTGGAGGGAAGTTAACAATCAGCTAATTGACATTGAATTAAGCATGAAATGCAGTATAACTACTTTTCTTCTGAAGTACTCTACAGCAATGTTTTAACAAGGCTTTTAATTATTGATTATTGCTTATAACACACAGTAGATCTTTTAAAAATCTCCTGTCCTTCAATGGTGTCAGCTCAAGTACTCTCTGTAGTTCACCTCTCTGCCAATGGAAACCAAACAAATAATCAAAGAAATACTGTTAACTTCTTCCTCTGGAAAAGCATCACAGCATAACACATCAGTTAAGCAGGCCAGGTTAAGAAACGGATATTCCACAAGAATGTTAGGAAGTCCACTGTATTCTTCAGCAGAGGCAGGGAAATTGGAGAACTATGGTACATTTCCAGATAACCCACCGAATTGATCGCTGCCCTTGGGACACGCCGTGGCTCAGCCTTGGCAGGCGGCTCAGCACCACCAGCTGCTCACTCACCTGCCCCCATCGAGATGGGGGAGAGTGTCAGAAGAGAAAAGTGTGAAAATTCATGCGTTGAGATAAGGACAGTTTAAGGCGCAAAACAAAAGCTTGGTGTGAAAGAAAAAGATTAACCTTCCGCAGGACCGCAGGGCTCCAGCACACCTAACTGTGACTGGGGAACACGAACATCATTGCCCTGAATGTCCCCTCTACTTCTTCCCCACAGCTTTTACTGCTCATCGTGACACCAAATGCTGTGGAATACCTCTTTGGTCAGTTGGGGTCAGCTGTGTCCCCTCTCAGCTTCTCACCCCCCACACCCTCACCCTCCTCGCAGGGGAGGAGCAGTCTGAGAGGCAGAAAAAGCCTTGATGCTGTGTAAGCACTGTTTGGCAATAACTAAATCATCAGTGTGTTATCAGCACTATTTTCATCTCAAATGCAAAAGGCAGCACCATATGAGCTACTATGAAGAAAATTAACTCTATCCCCACCAAACCCAGTACAGAACAGTAATAACACTTGAACTGTCACATGCCTGAGCAAAAAAGCAAACGCTTGTTTGCTGCACATCTGAGAACCAGGAATGGTCCTGACAGCAGTGAGCACAATCAACACCCGTACAGCTGCACATGCTGCATATCTGCTACAGCAGGGTCACTGCTCGGCACATGCTGGGGAGGTGGCAAAATCTACGTTGCTAATGGCTGCAGAGAGTGTGAGTGTAGGTTTCTCAGAGAATTATTCTGAATGCACCAGTACAATGACCAGGAATATCCTGGTAAAAACCAAATACAAGAGAAGACAGATTTTTGTGTGTTTGGAAAAACAGTGGACATCACTCCTTAAGGTATCTGCTCTCTCACCTGTGAGATGTTCTCATTTCCTTACAGCAGCATAGAGACTAGGGGAAGCCAGAATTGTCCAAGACCTCTACCCTGCCAGCAACTTTAAGATAGTGGTCCTTTTATCTCTGATCCCCTTGGTCATCTTTGTCCAAAAATTCTACCTTGACACTGAGAAATCATCCTGATCAAAGGTCTGTCACTGTAGGAGCATGCTCACCACCACTATCAACACCAAAACCTTTCGGAACATGAAAGCCCCAAGAGCTTTCACGCTGACAGCGAGACAGGTGCTGCTTGGCTGTGAGAAGAGGATTCAGCCAGCAGGGCTGAGCCAGATGGGGCATTGTGGGATCAATCTGTTACACTGAGCACAGAAAGGTGAGTGTGCACACAATAGAAGGTAAAAAGGCTTATGGGAATTCCTTTCCTAATTCAGTATAAATGGCACGAAGAAAATCATTCCGGTGGCTCACAACATGTCTAGCAGATTACACTGCCTACAGACTTCAACTCTCCAGCAGGCAGTCTGTGACACTATGTTCTCTTTCTGTTCTCCAGTGCTTTCCTTCTACCCTCACCAATAGCCTGGAAATAAGTTTTAGGTTTGGTTTGGGTTACTTAGTTTTGTGGGGTTTATTTTTTTTTTTAGCCAAACCTAAGTTGTAGAGCACAATTTATCAAGCAAGCAACAATGCCTAGAGGGAATGGAGTGCTGAAAAAGGGAGAGAGACAGTATCACTTCAAGCTTTGAATTCACATAAAGCATTCCCATCCAGCAGGTGTAGACATCAAAATAAATAGCCTTCTGGCAATCTTCCAGATGGCCTAAAACTCCAGGCATATTCAACCTGATTACCTTAGGTTTTTTTCAGGCTTGCTGTCTCTGCATTTACTTGTTCTATGTCCCTTGCCAGCTACAGAGAAACAGCTGTGTCTGGCCTAGGGTGTGAACATCTGGTTCTGACTGTAATATCCAGCTGTGAGTCTTCTGCAACACAACTCCATTACCTACTAGTATAGACAAGTGCAAAATAGCAAACATTGGAAGAAACAATTTTAAATTATTCATCCACCAGAAAGGGGGTTTAAATAAGTTGTGGCTTTTCAAAAACATATCCAAGTCTAAATGACCAGAACAAGGGCAACATTGGGCAGGTACTCTAAAGCGCAGCAGAAGCAGTTATGTACTGAAAGGATAGGGTGAATATTATTTCCTTGTCAAATGACTGTTTTAATCTTTTATCTGCTTCAACCTATTGTGCTGGATGTCATTTGGGTGCATATCATAATGTGCACTAATTGCTATCAGAAATCACAGTGACATGCTGCCTTCCAAAATCCCAAGACCAGATTCAGGCACTTTAATACAAAAGCAAGCCTCTAGGAAGCATGTGAATGGCAAGGAGAGCTGGAGGACCAAGTTCATCTCCCACAGGCACTAGCAAGCCTGGGAGAGTCAGACAGACTGGGCAGGTGAGAAGTACTTCAACGGCCTGTGCTAAGTGGCTGCTGCTGCTGCGCTGTAAGGGACAGCCCTGGGCCCTACACAGGAGGAGTGTTCTGCAGAAAGAGGGAGAGGGGGATTTCACACATGTAGCTGCTAGTGGCATTACATGTGCTCACTGGAATCATCAGGCTGGGCCAGAGTGTGCTTAGCTGCTCCCCAGTGAGGACAGGTATGAATTTGGAAGGAAGAAGAGGAAAGAAGAGACAGAATATTAATACCTTCCACGATGCATCTGGCTCTGTGCAGGGGCAGCCAGTTTTCTAATCCTCTCAGCTCATGGGTATACTTCATGGCACACACAGCCCACACTGCCACAGGAGAACTTAGAAAACTTCCCCATGACAATATAAAACTGGACCATTCAAGGCAACCTGAGGATTTGACTGCAAGCTCCCAGAAAGGGAAGAAAGGAATGTTTACCAAAGCAGCCCTGTAAGGAAGATGGAATGGGACTCTTGTGCCTCACATAGCATGCGACTGCTAAACACAGATAAAGCTTCAACCTGCGCAACTTCATTACAAGAGCTTTATTTTATGCTACATGTCCATTTTAGCTACTGATCCTGGCACAACTATCACAGGCTGTCTCTGCCCAGGACATATCCATGATGTTGATATAACCTGTGCTGCACATTCTCCAAAAGCCAATCTTTGTGAGTGATGCTGTTATGTCCTCCACTCTCTCTTCAGATGAGCACACACTATCCTGTACAATATAGTGATGTTCAGCCTCAGTGTTCCTGTGCAAGCTGGAGATTTGCAGTATGCTCAGACAGAGCTGGAGGCAGTGCTGCTCTTACCTGCCCTTCCAGCTGTAGCACTATTTCTGTCTTGGGGGAAAATTACAGGTTCTTCTCAAAGAGGATTAGTTCTCATCTCCCATATATTTTTTGGCTAGTCATTCAGGCTGCTGGTCTCATGAGGAAAGAGCTCCTAACACATCACTCCTCAGTGTTAGGATTGGCTGGTGGAGCTATGGGTTCCACAGATTCCTCCATCCCCCGTTCTCCTATTCTGGATGCATTTACTTGTCAAGACCAGGGAGTGTAATTAGAGGGAACAGGTCCAAGGATGCCTCTCCCACTTCTGGCAGCTGACAGAAGGTGTGAGCTCAGCATGGCTGAATTCCACACCTCAGTCACACCCTTAAGAAACTCTGCAGTACATGCAGCAGACCAGTAGATCACAGTGCCAGCCATGCTGGCCACCTACAATACTGAGTCATGGAGCTGAAAAAAACAGCAATCCCCTTTTATTATCCTTGAAGAAATCTCCCTCACTTGCAAGCACTGGCACTTCCATTTCTCCCTGCCTATTAGCAGTAACACACTGATGCTTTGTGCATTAGCCTTCCCCTCTCATTCTCCCATGTGTTTTCTTTTGGATGAATAGATTGGGCTTGGGCTGCTGAAGCCTTTCCCAATCTTGATTTGTTGGTTAGCTCTTCTTGTTTCTGAGAGAAGCTCTCAGACCTTACTGAGAAGGGCTCCTTCAGTCATCATTCCTGACAGCCCAACAGGGTCCCATTGTATTAGTTACTCCCAATATTAATATTAGACCAGTTATATGCAACATAGACAAAAGGACTATGGATGGATCTGAGAGCAATTTGTGTTTCAGTAGGTTACAATATTGTGAGTTGCTTTTGCTTTCATAGATTTTCTGTCATTTGGGAATTTTCCCTGAAGGAATTTTCAAAAACCTTCTCAGCCTCTAGGAAACTATTTGTTTGGCACAGTTAACTTAGAAGCTCTTAAAATTTTGTCAAACACATCAAACCAAATAGCCCCCAGGCAAAGATCTTGCATAGCAAGTTTCAACCCACACAAACTTCTAGTGCTAGCTTGTGAACCCCTGGAAACACAGGTTTACAAAGGACACTGCAAACAGAAGGGGACCCTCTAAGGCTTTGATCTTCCATTAAAGATGAACAGGAGTAGTTTCCTTTATTTCAGCAGACCTGGTGCACTGGTTGTGTGGGACCTGTTTGTTCATTTGGTTTGAATTTACCTAAGTCTCTGGGCTAAAGACTGGCAGTCCAGGTTAGAAAGCCCCTTATGAAATAGGGATCCAGCCCCATCTGGAAGCTGCTTTAATACGGTTAATCATCATAATCAGCCTCAAGACTTGTCTGTCTGTTCTTTTCTCCCCCCGGGCTTTACAAAGTGGTAGGCAATCTTTCTGCATGTACCTTTCCAGAACTCTACCTTGTGGTACAACAATCATATACACTGTTCTCAACAGCCTCCTTCAGGAAGCTCTGAAGAGAGGATGTCCTGTGCCAGTGGGAAGAAGACTGAATTCCAAAGGATGCTGCTGGAGAATGAATTGCACACCTGGTCTCTGTACCAGGCCACATCAACACAAATGAGAATACTGTGATCAAACCTGATAAAACAAATTTCTGTAGGTGCTACACATCATCCAAGACAAATGTTCACTTTTTTAATTACAAAAAATGAAGTAAATGATGAATTACTCAAGACAGAAGTGTGTCTTTATGTAAACAGGTGCCCTGGACTCTTGCAGCTCTCTGTCATATTTACAATGCATTGTGAGCTCAGGAAACTTGAAGGACAAGGACCATGCAGAGACACAGAGCACTGGGTCATGGCCTCTCCGTTGTTCATGCTTGTCTTTTTTTTACTATACCTAATAAAGCTCAAATGACAAAAGGTGACATACTGTATGTGTTTTATCTCATTATTAATTAAGCATATTTATCTCTTAAATCAGATGTGACTTGCACCACAACATTGGTAATTAAATTAAATATTGATGTGTGATGGTTGTGAGCAGAGGCTGCATGGGTAAGTGGAATTGCCATATCTAATTAACATCTTGCAGAAGTAGCCCCATTAGGTTTGTTAGTCAAATCTCAAAATGGTACTAGTAACAAAAGTGTAACTACCACTTAACAACACTAATTAATAGGAGCTTCATCAAATTTGATTAATATCTTCATCCCTGTTTTGGGGGCTGCTGACTAGACTTCTGTTGTATCATTGTGAGGCTGTGAACTACTCAGAACTGGTAATCCTACTGTGCTTTACCTTCACGTTTTTGTGGCAAGGCTGCTTATTTGCTCCTTTGAAGAAACATACAGTAGCATCATGAGGTTAAAGATCAGAAAAGCCCCTGAGATGAGCCTCCCTGACTATTTCAGCAAGGGCTTGGCCTTTCCTCTTCTCACAAGTACATTGCATATGTGTGAGAGGCTGTGTCTGTCTAGAGAACCCACTTGCCCTCCCTCAAACATGCAAGTTTGAGTGGTGCCCTGGGCTTTGAAGTGTTACCTTCTGCCTCATTATTAGAGCAATTTCTCCTTGGAGAAGACTACAAGGATTTATTCTATTTTTATTTAACACTCATTAAATTCCAGTGCCTTATAAGCAGTTCAGTGATGCTATCACAATTGTGATTCCCATTCTGCTGCACGGTGAACTGAGAATACAAAGTTACTTCACTTGGGATTAGATACACGTTCCAACCAGGATTTCAGGATGAAGTCCAACTATATCACTACTTGCAAAACATTATTCAAATAGTAGTTGTTATATAGTCTGGGTAAGTTACATCATTTGAAGTGATTAATGCTCATGTTCATTTAACTACTACAGATGCTATTTTCAGCTGTTACTAAAAAAAAAAAGTCAAGTGCATTATGAGGCTGTTCCCCTATTTGTGCCTTAGAAGCATCTTCAGAGGCTGTCATATTTCCCAAGAGTCAGAGAAAATTATTCTCCAACAAGACTCCTTCTCCTACTCTCAAAGGTAAATGACAATACAGGACATCATGTCTAACAAAGCGTCTCAGGGCTGCTGCAGTTCCATCCTGAGAGTCAAACACTAATTTTCTTCCCTTCTTTCTGATCATAGCTGATCTTGTCTGGGTTAAAGAAGTTTATTGTTCTCCACAAAGAAACGGTACAAGTGATATTTCTTATCCCATGATCACCATGTCCGTCTGCCTTTCTTACTGCTGTTTCTCCCACAAGTATCTACCTCTCCTGTTTTATTTACCTTCCCACCTCTGCACAGAGCAAGTCACAATTTGGATTTTAAAATGCTGTAACAATTTGATTAGGAAACAATTGGATATTTTGACTTCAACGTGCCAGTCCAACAGCACAGAATTGAACTGAATCACAGCCAAAACAAACTTCTAAGTGGAAAAGCAACAATGACCAAACAGACACCTGTATGAAGACAGACTGATCATTTAAAAATTAGCAGATATTACTGGTAATGGAAACAGTCAGCATTAGTTTCCAGCTTTATATTTTCAAGTGATTTCTAGGACCAGCTGGTTAAGCAGCCCTAGAGATGACCATCTGGCTATGCAAGTAGCTGGTTAAAACATCTGTGTCTTCTGGGAGCCCAGGCTTAGTTGAGCCATAGGTCCCACGGAAAGAGATTTACAATGTACAGCTCTTCCAAACACAGGTCAAAGCCAGTACCACCATAGGACACTTCAAGGTAAACCATCAGTCAGCATTTGCCCAGCATCCTAGACCTTTACTTCCATAACCCTCTCTGTGCTGCATACTCATGGTCTCCTCTGGTCACCCTGTCTGACAGAGTGTGCCAGGCACTCTAGACAGAGAGCCAGGCTGCTCCAAGCCCTTTAAAACAGCATGATTGCATAGAAAAGGTTTTTTTGTTCCTTCCTGGGGTCTAGTTGGCAAGAAGAGTCTGAAGGGAAATAGAAAATGCAAGACCTCATTTTGGCAGATTACTGCTCTGCAGGCAGCACAGCTTCTAGCCAGAGGGGAGAGACTTCTTTTGGTCAGGCACAAATGCTACCTGGGCCTGTTTAGCAGGTACAAGCAAGCTTAGAAGTTCTCTACATGCAGATACTAAATGCAAATGTTACCCGTGACAAGTGCAAACATATTGCTCATGTTTCAGTGAAGTAGCAGAACAAGCTCTCCTATTTTCTCTACAGAGCAGAATCATACCTGCTTATGGCATGACTCTTCCAAAGCATTTTGGGATGCAATTTTCGCAGCTCTTTTCCTAAACACACTGAGGGCCAAATGGATTATCCCTTGTGGCAACCAGTGAGGCTGCCTGTCAGATTTACTGATATTCCAAGAGAAGTCTCAAATGAATTTTTAGAAGCATGTGCAGTAGCTAAGTAGCAAACTTTAGCATCCTTTAAATGTCTATCTTGCTTGAGGAACCTGACCTTCATTTTGTATCAAGGGTTTTTTCTTCTGTACTGAGCAGACATACTCTTGATTGGATGGTGAGTTCTAATATCTTACAACATTTCAGATCTGCCAACAGTTTTGTGGCTAGTTCTCCTTGAAGGAGGTAATTTTCTTTATTAAGATCCAGATGAACTACAAAACAGATAGCTAAAGTTGCATCCATTGGAAATAATCTGCTACAAGCCAAATCTTAAGACACATAAAATGAGAAAAACTTCATTACACATGTATGAAATCATATTGTTTTTCACCATTTCTCATCTTTCACCTTCCTATTTTTATTTTGAAGATACATTATTTTAATGTGATATATTTGGGTGCTGTTACTCTGCTCATTCAAATCCAAGTCACAATCCTAACTCAACCTAAGTAAGAATTCTCCCTGTGTGCAAACATATAGGTATTTCCCACTGACATAAACTTCCTGCCAAGAACTCTCACCTTATGATTGTTTTTGGCCTGGTGAGGCAAAACTGCCCTTTGCTCCAGGCTGCCAGTGGACATCTGTCTCTTTGGTCCTGCTGTAGGACTGCACTACCCTCACTCATGTTTGGCTTCTCAGGGCCGTGGGCAGATGCTCACATGAACAGCGTCACACACACTCCTAAGACTATTCTCCCCATTGTAGGGATTCCTGATGGGGAATACAGGTATTTTGTAATGCCAGAGGGCACAGTTGATGGCATTACTCCGAGAGAGGGCACAAAAAACGCCTAAAAAGGAGAAGACATGGTGAAGAACAAGCCTTGTCCATAAAGGACAGGAGTTCATGGCAGAGAAACAGCAGAGACAAGAAATGACTCTTTTGGTCAAACCACTCCCATTTCAGGCCAGCTCAGGCCCCTGAGCTATGGTTAGAGAGGTTGCTCCCTAAAGATGTCAGCACCAGCGTCTGCCAGTGCTTGCCAGGTCCCCTATCGTTGCACCCTGTTCCCATGCCCACTTGCTCATTACAGTAACACTGAGCTCCCATTTCCCTCTCCAAGCCGAAAGAACCTTGGTAGCAGTGGAACCATCCAGATTTCATGCTTTTAAACAGCACATGCTGTATTCAATGAATTTCAAAGACACGCTAAACCCAAATTACTGCTATCCATGGATCTTGAGAAGCTTTTATAAATGGTTGCATTACAGTGTAGTACAAAGCAGTCATTTCCATAATGCTTGTCTAATGTATAGAGCATTTTACATAGAACAGGCCCTGTTTCATCTTGAAATGCTTTTTAATTAATTCAATTCATTAATACTGCTTGTCATGGCTAAACTCTTGAGACTTAACAAAAACTTTACTTCAGCAGTTGTCAACACATTTCATTAAAACATATGTTTTTGAATGCTTTCTGATAACATCGCTATTCTTCATATGCAGAGTGCAGTACTTAAATGTATTAAACAGAAGAAGGGGGCTAACAAAACCCTTTCTACTGACAATGCTGCATTTGGAGATGAGAAATAGGTGTGCCAGTCTGGGCATCATTCTTTTCATGACCCCTAAATTAACCAAAGTGAAACCACTTCCACAGCGTTCATAGGGCATCCTGTTCATAGAATCCCAGAATGGTTTGGGTTGGAAAGGGCCTTAAAGATCACCTGGTTCCACCTCCCAGTTCCAGTCATCCACTAGACCAGGTTGCTTGCAACCTGGCATTAAACACTTGCAGAGATGGGACATCCACAACTTCTCTGGGAAACCTATTCCAGTGTCTAGTGAAAGATGTTCCTGCCCATGGCAGTTGAGTTTGACTAGATGATCTTCAGAGGTCCCTTCCAACCCAAGAAGAATATGAGAACATTACTTTTCTGGAGGAAGTTAAGAAAGTCTCTTTATGGACTTCGATTTGTAGCAATCTGTAATTGCAGATTGTATTTGGACTGATCCAGGGACGTGTTCATCACAATTCGACAAGGCAGCCTGCCTGCTTTCAAGCCCTGCTTCCCTCTCAAAACATGTCTCCCTTTCCTTCTATCACCTCTGAGATGTGCAGCCACACAGCTGGTGCCACAGCACAGGGAGGAAAGTGCCGTTTCCCCAGTGCAGCCAAAGTCTTGTAATGCTTGCAACAAATTATACAAACAAACGGTCCAAGACAGGGTGACAGCCACGCAATAACAGTCAAGAGCTCAGAACATTTGACCTTCAAACTGCACACCTGGATGGAATGATGCCTTATGGTCTGCATGTCATTAACCAGAGCATGGCACTGACCCACAGAGCCACATAAGGAAGAGAGAGCAGGATCACACTGGATAATGGTGTCCTGGATTATAGATACCACCTCCTTCAAAGAGATCAAACCTAGCCTATAACTCCTCCCAGCACTCCATGTCTGTCTGCTCTGCATGGAAACACACTGGATGAGGAACAAGAAATGATCCCCTTGGAAAGCTGGCCTTCTCTTGATGTGTAAATTACAGAAAACATCTTTATATTAAACAATAGGGAAAAAAAGTCAGGATCTCTTTTTAAGGCCAAATTACATCCCAGGAGAGAACTGTTAAATGACTGAATAATATAAAATATTGAAAATACTTTCTATAACATTTCCTTTGATTATTTAGTGTGTCCTGCCCATATCCCAGGCCTTGCTATCTATCTGTATTTTAAGGCACCTTTCTGTCTTGCTGGCTATGGTCTCTAATGCTTTTTAATGCTGTCTCCTGTGTGTGTTTTGTGTAGTGGAATACTTTACAAATCAAAATGTTATCGGGGAATAAGCCTATGATCTCCTGTGTAACATTTCCTGGCTCTACTGCACACACATCTATTGTTCAAGATTGAATTGGTCCCAAGAAGCATCAGAGCATGCGAAAGCTGCTATGAATTTTGCAAAGTGGCTTCAGGGTAGTAAAGCACGTCAGAAGAATAAGGTGCAAAATCTGAAAGTCCAAATTTAGGAATCTCAGTCAATATTGAAGACCAAACATAAGTGAATGCCCTTGGTTATAGATTTTGCACTTCTATCTTGTGACATTCTATGATTCTGACATTCCTAATACAGTTGAAAGGAGCATATGCATAGCCAGGAGACAACATAAATCCAATTATTAAGTAGCTTTATGTGTAATTAAACAACTAGCCTTTACCTAATATTACATGTGAGTAACCTCATTAGCCCC
>NW_008670898.1:11393-20395 GCF_000695815.1 Acanthisitta chloris
CTATTCAGTGTTTTTGACCTCTTACAGCATGCCTTCTATTTAGTCCCCAGGGAATTAGGATATTTTGGAAAGTGCAATGAATCTCGACTGGAGCTTGCTCAGCTGCAGTCACTCATATTCAATTTTGTGCAGCTTTTTCATATGGATCTCAGAACAAAACCGCCAAACCCAGCACATTCCACTGAAAGAAGATAGAGAACATGTCTTTATCACAGCGAATCCAGCAGATTTCCCTCCAAAATTCCAACAGAGCTCTCACTAAACTCCCGCAGAGGTGCTTCCCCAGAGACTGTTCCAGTCATCAGGGTCCTCTGGCCAACATGCTGAGCGACGGGCACACCACTCTTCCTGGCACTCCCTCCCTTTGCTACAAACGGAATCCTGTTCACACTCTCAGAAGCAGTAGGATCCTTTTCTACATGGGGCTGCTGTTTCTTCTTGTTTTTCTTTCCCAAAGCTGCAGTGTACTATGCGACCAAATTGAAGGCTTGATTAAGGTGAATTAATTGTATACTGGAAATGATAATTACGCGTTAAAAAAACTTATACGGAAAACATTCTACCTCAGTTTCTGTTTCAATTGAATCATTTTGTGTGAGAAAAATCACCTGTGTCATCCCAATTTACTTAAGATCTGTGCAAAACAGTAACATGTGAATCCAAAAAGAAACCAAGAATTCTTTACTTAAAATTCCATGAAATGAACTGAAGTTTCCATGTTTACTGAGAGACAGAATTCCTCAAGGACACTGTTCAGAGAATTACCCTGATAAAACAGAGATGAATTATAGAAAGAAGCATATGTGCGGGGAGAAAAAGAATCTTTTATGTGTAACTAAGCACAAGAAATGGTAAAAAATAAAAACCAGTAACAAGAAACTATTTCCAAATTCCTTATGTATGCATACAACAGATAGCCTAATGCAAAGTTATATGTTTCAGTTATTTAATATCCTTCTTCAAAGGTTTTGCCAATACATCAATGATTGAACATCTAAAGAGGAAAAATATTCCTCTTTATAGTTTTAGATAATTGTCCCTGAAAAAAACCCAAACCTTTAATTACAACTCAGATGAAGAAAGCTTGATTTGTGTGCAGTGCCCAAATGCTGAGGAGTCGGATGTAAAATATTTGTAATATTTAGGGAACCCTGAGTTTTACATAAAAGTAAACAGCATTGCCTGAAGGCACAATTTCCAGCAACACAATAAAATGTGCAGTGAATTTATGGCGGCCATCCATTAGCTCTTACCAAGGCAACGTCGCCCATATCTGTCGTCCATCATTATAATAGAGGGTTAATGCACCAAATTTACATAAAAAAGTCATATTGTCTGCATGAATTATTTACACTCTCAGCTGTTTTTACAGCTTGGTTTCAAGCTGGATTCTGGGAGAGATTCTGCCAGTAAATTACTCTGTGGAGACCTGACTGTGTAACTACAAACAGAGCCTGCAAAGAAAAGAAAAGAAAATGGGAATGCACAAGCCAGTGGTTGCAATGGGAGAACAAGCTGTGGCTTTTCTTTTATATGCACAGGAGGAAAAGGAGGGCAGGGAAGCTCACCCAAAAAGTTCTGTACATGCAACTATGTGTTAGCATCTTTCTTTCTCACAGCTGCATACGTCGGTGTGACTCTGCTGTAGATATGCTTAATTCCCAAGCACAAATTCAGCAAACTAAGTCTTTTCAAAATGATAAATTGCTGGAAAAAACCCACATCTTAAACAACCTTAAACCCCTTCCCCATCCCAATCTCTTTATTGTGCACCAACACCAGTGGGGAATGACTGGGTATGGGCTGCCCCAGGACAAGGGAACATCAGCCCTGTCATGCTACAAGGACAACAAATGAGACCTGCCTACTATGCTCAGTGGAAATTGTCCTGGACAAGCAATGACACCCAGTGAGATCTGGACCATGATTACTTGATGGCAGCCACTGAATGTCACCTGGAACTATTAAAGCTACAGGGTCAAGGAGAGTTTATGTTGTGGTTAACTCCAGCCAGCCACTGAACACCACGCAGCCACTTGCTCACTCCCCCACTAGCCGGATAGGGGAGAGAATCAGAATCTAGAAAACCAGCTAGAAAAATAGTGAGCGGCTGCATGGTTCTTGGATGCTGGCTGGGGTTAAACCTCGACAGTTTATTATTATGAAATCCACTTTCTCCCTGAAAAAATGGAATTTCCAATGTTATTTGGGGATTTATTTGAGCTGGCTTGTTTCTGACTCAGTCTATGGTTGATGAAAACTGGGATGATCCAATCCAGATCTACTAAGAACTTCCACAAGCTTCACCTGTCTTCTTGCTCTGGTATTCCATAATAATCAAGTACCAAGTTACCACGGCAACTGACATTATCTGATGCAAGTGATATTACCTACAATTCTCCTGTCTCCTCTACAGTGTTTCACACATTTGGTATGAGCCTGACCTTAGATTCTGCTGTTCCAGGTCTGGAAACACCCTCCAGACTCATGCAGGGTAGAATCCACGACCCTGTTCAGTGACACCACTGCCTGCTCCCTAGCACCTGCACGGCCCAGAGGAGCCTCCTGCCGTATTCTCACACTGATCCCATAGCTCCAATCGCCACTTTTCTCCACGGATATTCAGCAGAAGCTTTGCAGCCCAGTCATGCTCTGAGAAAGCTCTGTACAACAGCATGTGGCACCACCAAATTACAAACAGACTGGACCAGTATTGGTAGTTCTTCCTCCTGATTGTTTACACCCTTTAAATATTTGCAGACTTATGCACCATGCTGCAGGTGAGCCAAGTTATACATATTTATCTCACTTAATCTTCCCTCATAAATCAATCTCTCCAGTCAATCTCTCCACTCTCTAATTATTTTTGTTGCTCTTCTCTGAACTTCCTCCAATGTGTCAATCAATATCTTCTTGGTAATGAAGTGCTCTGTAAGGAGCACAGTATTCCAGAAGCAGCTGTATACAGTGCAACGATGTGACCAATATGGATTTTCAGTCTTCTCAGGAAGGATGATCTCATGGTAAGGGCACCAGATTAGGGTTTTGGAGGCCTGAGCTCATGTTCTTTCTCCAAGGCACTCTTTGTGTGACCTTGGTCAAGTCACTTAGTCTGTTCTTTAGTTACACATCTATAAACACTATGTTGTTTGGGACATACAAACAGTGAAATTTGTTATGTGTGGCAGGATAAGGATTTGCTACGTAGACAGGAAACACTAATATTTAAGACAGCTATCGGTACAGTCCTGTACCCCAATATCGGGCGCACAGTGAGCTCTGGGGGTTGATCTGCTGCCTCAAGGCACCATGTGAGCAGTATCGTGCCGGAGGAGCTCATTTCACGCATCTCACACCTTGCATGGGTGGCTCCCCCCGTGCAGAACCAGGCCTGGTCTGACCACTCTGATCCTAGACCAGCACAAAAGCAGCTCTAGACTGTCTGAAATGGTTCACCCTGTTACATTTCCATAAACTGCATAAACACTGGGTACCATGAAGCATATATAGGAATGTGTAATTAATGCACGATTTTAACTTCTCTAACTATATTGTTCTAAACTCTTCTTCTACCAATCTCATGCTTTTTTCCTTTCTCTTTTAGAGGAGAAGGTTAGGAGTATCAAAGTAACTGAAGAAAGCAGTCTGAGGATTGCAGTTATTATTCATCAAGCTCCCAGAAATGCATTATAATGTACTATAGGCTGTAAGACTAAAAATTATTCCCCACTGAAATGGTATTCACACAACTTTTGCTGTACTGAGGCGTACATCGTAATATAATCATAATAACTAAAGTAAGTTTCCCTTGGGGATTATACCTCTGTGTGATTTAATCCTTAAATTTGTTTTGCTTTCATCCCCAGGAGAAAAGAGATTTCAGTTATAAAGTATTCTTCCTAGAAATATC
Source organism: Acanthisitta chloris (assembly GCF_000695815.1). Lineage (NCBI taxonomy): Eukaryota > Metazoa > Chordata > Aves > Passeriformes > Acanthisittidae > Acanthisitta > Acanthisitta chloris. The sequence continues at coordinate 15,304 of NW_008670898.1, forward strand.
AGACACTGCACATGCATTCATAATCTGCACTTATATTTACAAAGCCCAGGCCAAGGGGGAAGCAGAATCGGGAGCATAAGTGTTACCATTTTTTTTGAAGAAGAAACATGGTTTGTCTGTCAAAAAAAAAGAAGGGCACAGCAGGGGCAGAGTCCTGCTCATCCAGGTAGGTTCCCCACAGGATTCTCCTCTCACATGGCAGAGGAGATGACTTGCTTTCAAGGAGGGCTGTCACCCAATGTCTGAAAAGTACAGATCAGAGAGACAGGGTTTTGCATGATAACCAATAAAGTGTGGAACGAATCGAAAACTTGTAAAAACATAATGAATTTTGTGTAATTATGGGTCATGCTTTAAAAGGCAGTGTGGCCACTTCAGAGGTTAGATCACAGTGACTATCTTATCCCAAAGGGTGAGAAGAAAAGTAGTCAGCAGCATATAGATCATGGAAGTCGAACTATGATCTATCTATTCCATTGCTAAGACTGTTGTTAAACATAATAGTCCTTTACTGAGTGATTTTACCCATAACAGTGGTTTTGTCAAGACATTAATCATTATTCAGTCACCAGCACACCATGCTTTTATTCTGTACATGCTTGTTCACATTTTCCTGACACTGAAGTGGAATGTATGTTCTTCAGATGGGAAAGAGTTTAAATTAAAAAAAAAAAAAAAAAAAAACCAAAACAAAAAAAAGGGAATCAATTCACAAGTTGCACTTGGGATACACAAACCAAAAGGAAAGTGTAGCCAAGTGCAGAAAACTTCATTTGCATCACACTAATCTTCACATACATGTATGTGTGTATATATATTCATGCATACATATATCTTTACATATATACACTAAAAGGTGCTCCTGAAGCACAGGTGAATCAGATCACAAATCAAGGCCTATCTACCATCAGCTTTCACCTATAGGGAAACTACAGGGAAAGTTTGCAGCTTTATCACCTTTAGGGAAAATTACTAAAACAATTTTTTTCACATGACAGCCCTGGGAACCTGTTTCAAATACCAATCTGAGAAATAGATTTCTTATTTAGCCCCTTCCAGTAGACAGTAAACCACTACACTCTTTTTTCAAACATCTACTAGGGAGCAAAACAATGTAGTCATCTAGTGTAAGGAATGAATGCCCTGACATTTGAGCAGTTCAAAGATAGCCTTGGAAAAAAACCATATAGAAAGACCCAGTTTGAATCATAAATATACTATTGAAGATGAATTCCACATGCAGCTGGTATGCACAGCTCCATACAGGATCAGCTGCAGCCGACATGGAACGTGTCCCAGGCAGCAGACACAGTACTTCGCACACATGAACAGCTTGTATTGGATGATGCCTGTGGAAGAGGTATCAGCAATGTTCACAGGATAAATATCCCCTTGATTTTTAAAGGCTCAGAATCAATAGTCAAATGCCAAGACATTCCCAGTTCTCCCAGAAACAATGCAGACGCAAAATCATTCTCATGATCTCTGAAGTCAGGACAAAAAGGAACCTCCCAAGTCTTTTTTTCCTTTTCATTTAGTTGCCTAGCATCAGAAGGAAGGGCAAGCTCGAGGGCTCTGCAGTAGTTTCTGTCACTCTCAAAAGCACCCCTGACTCTTCAGGTTGGATGTCAAAGCTCTGCCAGGAGCTTGTGAAGCCCTGGAAGAAGGAGGTCACAGTGGGAAAATAGGTCCTAACTGGTTTCTCCAAATTAATCAGATTGTACTTGTAGGAACATCAAACCAAGCACGTACTTCTACTTCCTCATCATGATGAGTTTACAGTTAAGCAAGATGTAATGGGAGGAGACCTTCTGACATGAAAATCACCTGGCAGAAAGTCAGTTGTGGACAAAGATGCATGGACTACCCAGAGCCCTGTCTGTGTGCAACGCACTGCAACGGAGCAGGTATCAGTCCAGCAACCACGAACCCTCAAGGGGCCGTTAGCAGAGCTGAAAAGCTCAAACAGAGGTTTCTAAAGCTTTATGGGACTTACTTCTCTAGAGAGGCAAAGCAAAGGACAAATTACTTCTCATTAGAGTGTTTTAAGGCAGCTTCTTGCACAGATGGCTCACCAGCACTTACTGGCTTTACAGCAATGCATTGGTATAACTGCATGCATCGTCCTTTCCTGGTTTTAAATGTGACAGTCTGAGAGCACATTGCCCAAGGTCTGGGGTCTAACATTGCTGTAAAAAGCTCTACATCATTGTGTTTTTACGTATTTGTCTGGAATTTGTTCTAGAGGATTTGCTCAGAGGATATTGTTTTGTGATACTGTCTCAGGGTATATGTGTTTGATAATATGGACATCATGTCACACCAAGACAGCCTTTGGCTGCACAAAATAACCCGAGACCATACTGAGCCACAGTTGCATAGTACCAGCCAATGTGACAAGTAGCCTGAAACCACACATGTGCCATGGCAATGCTCTTAGTGGCCAGATGCTAAGTACTTTCCCCAACTCACAGCTGCTGCTGCTTGTGGCCAAGCGCTCGTGCTCAGACACTGCCCCTCTGCCCTGACCACCAGTGTGGCCACTTGCCAAGGGACCTGCCATAGCCTGTAGCATTCACAGGGCACACACAGCTCCAGGGCAGGATTCACGTTCATGCACACCGAGGAGAATGTCACACTGCCAGCCACATGCAACCTTAAGGTCTAAAGCACCAGAGTAAGACTGTTAATAAGCAGTTACAACACTACCTACTCCTAACCATCTCTCTTCAGTCAACACCTACGTAGGAATTAAAAAAAATAACACATCAAGTGAAACATTTGAGCAAACATTGCTAATCAATTTTAGTCTGAAAGATGCCACAGAAGTGATAAATATGAGTCACAGCTTCAAAGCAAAGAAGTTGTGATGCAGTCTTACAGTGATTTGAGGAGAAAGTTTCCTTCACACTTCTAGCATTCCTGGAATTCTTCAAGTTCAAATCAGTTTTCCAGCACCATACCCAGCCTGGTCTGTCTTTGTGACAAGGGTTCTGAGACACAACAAATACTTCAATGGAGAACTAAACCCCAGTTCTGATTACAGTCATAGCTTTGAGGAAATTACTCTCTTTCTGTAATAGGCTGTGGGGCTATTCTGAGGTGATGCACAGTATGAAGTTACTACACTGTAGCTGTGTTATTTATAGCACAGCTCTATTGATCCCATAAAGCTTTCTTTAAGCATAGGGTGATGTGAATTAATAGCTTTTAGCTGGTGCTAGGGGGCATGCAGACACGCTATAAATTAGACAGTCCCTGCCCCAAAGTACTCACAAACCAGATTAGAACAAGATGCAGCAGGTGGAGGAGACGGACTCGCGGGGAGGGAGGAGGAGGAAGTGGAAAGGCAAGCAGCATTACACATGAAGCAGAACTCTCTGCTCAGCAGCAGCCAGGCATTGCCAGCTGGCAGGGATCTGCAGCCACCAAAGGTGAGTCTACATAGGGCCTTAACGAAGGTTAAGGAAGTGACTCTCTTCAGGGAGTTTCCCTTATGTATATATAAGAAACAGCCTGTGGGAAAAGCACATGGTGCTTGTGGGTGAAGCAGACTAACAGACATTTCTGTCTTCCAAGGGACTGGTTTACTGGGTGAAGAAAACTGGCCCGTTCAGTGTGCCTGACTGTCTTCCATTCACCCATATACTCCTCTCTGAATTTTTACCTGGAAGATAGTGAAATGATCTTTAAAGGTGCAAATGCCATTATAAAAACACACAAAAGACATCTCAGCATTTCAAGATAAATTCAAGCCAAGTGCACTGCCAACATGCCACACTCTGTGCTTCACCTTTGAAATAGATGGCTTTATGCACTTCAAAGAGGGCTTTGTTTCTCTTGTTTAGCAGGAGATGCAAATACCTTGTCAGGCAGAGCAGAAGAGAAAATGCATTTTGCACATGAGGAGCAGAAATACCCAACCAGTCAGTCAAATGAGAATGATCTCAGGTTTGGTAGGCATAGCAGGCAAGGGAGGGCCTAGATGTCTTCTATCTATTTAGTTATTCCATTTTTAATTAAAATCATTTTCAAAATCAAATCTTCTCTCCAGATTTTCAAAATCAAATCTTCTCTCCAGATTTTCTGAAAGAGCTTTCCTTGCACATATAAAGGCAGAGTAGGAGAACTAAACACAGAAATGGGAGCATAGCCATGACATAGTCTTCCATTTCACTGCATAAGAGCTCAGATATTTTTATTCTTCTAGAGAAAACTAACACTTTTTAAACAGCTAACATAACTGACACATGGGAGAGGATCTTCTAATACTCCCTGGGTAAAAGACTACAGATACTTTTTTCCCCCCTCATAGTGTTGCTCCAGGACAGGTAACATTTGAAGTCAGCATCTGCCCCAAGCCTGGAATGAGCCACTCTGATAGAGAACTCGTGCCCATGCTGAGGGTGTGAGTGCTGCTCAGGCCCCTTACAGCAACCCTCAGGTAGAAATAAAACTCTTATCTCCTGGTCCTCCCTCCTCAATGCAAGATACAGCTGAGGTGGATCACCTCAGAACCGTGCCAGAGAGGAGATTATTTAACCTGGCAGAAATTAACCATTACCTCAGAGATCTACAATTAGCTTGAGCAGTGCTTCTGAAAAGTTGACCCAACAGCTTGCTCATTAGCAAACGTACTTGCCCCTTATCAGGAATTATGCCCCAAGCCAAGGCCTCAGCCTTAATCACACAGAACTGCACATCAGCGTTAGCTCTGATGCCGACTGGAGCAGGGAAAGGTGGTGAGACAGATCCTTTAGAGGACACCATGCACTGGAGGCTGCTTTGCCTTGGGCTCTCCTTCAGGGTAGGAGGCTACAAAAGGGGTGGTAGTAAACCAAAACCACATTCACCTTCTTACTTCTCCCAGGTACTAAGAAATTGTCTTCCTTGAAAAAGATTTTTCTGTTCTGACTGTGGACCTGTTTCAGCAGAGCTCATCTAAGATGGGAATTACAACAGAATCACACCATAGTGTGATAATACTGGAATTTTTAGGGGAGCTGCACAGTGGAGACCCTTGAGAAGGAGATGAGGCTTTTGAATAGCAGCTGATGAACCTAATGCAGGAAAGAGGGAAAAAACTGTGCAC
>NW_008670898.1:20414-26254 GCF_000695815.1 Acanthisitta chloris
CAGAGGTTGGCTTTTCCCTTTTCTTGCCAATTCTGCAGGGCATGCAAGAGATAGTGAAAAACACTTCACACTTGGAAGAAGTTACACCATACTGAAATTGATTCGCCTCTGATCTGGCATCTGTTTCCAATCACCTACTTCTGTCAGAGTCCCTTCACCATGAGGCAGGTATTTGAAAACGTCATTAGCTTTCCTGAGCAAAGCAGAGCAGCTTGTAGGATCCCGAAAATTTTAATCTGGAGCTATCTGAAGAGAGACTGCAAGGGGATTGAGGCCTTTCATCTTAAATGTAATAAGGTAGTGGCGAGGGTTGGCACTGCCTGTCCTCTCTACTCTCCAGGCATTTCACTCCACACCTACAATTTACTGGAGTCTTTCCACAGGCTTTGCCTTTCCCAGGCACACAGGTGGTATAACTGAGAGGAAAAGAAAACAAACCCGGTATTGTTTTGGAAACACTCCCAGCCCAAACACCAGTTTCATTCCCCAGCTGCCCTCTCCATGATGTAATGGCCACTGCATGTGCACTGCAACTGTGTCCAGAGCATCTTGGCTCACCACATCTGGGCTGCACTCTCCTCACATGCACTCAGGCTCAGCAATGTTCTAACAGCAACAACTTCCCTCCACTTGCTCAAACTTGGCAGCCCCCTCTCCTCTATCCCAAAACAGGACAGGGAAGTTCTCATGTATTCCTACCCAGACATTATCTGGCTCAACACAGTGATGACAGAACTGACTAAAGCTTCATTATGAAATATGAAACATTTCAAACCTCCTGCTCCAACTTTAATGTGTGCATTATAGCAGCTGCAAGTATTCTGTTTATCATAATAGAGTCCCTTATTTATTGGTTCATCCAAAAATAAAATTATGAAAATGGATTTAAATTGAAAAATATGTTTAATGTGTAGGACTATCTCTGCAGTCCTCTTCCCTGTGCCAGAAGGAAGGGCTGCGATTCTGCACGCTGTGGGAAGCTCAATAGCTGCACTTCAGTGCAGCTGCCAGAAAGAATATACTCAAGAACAGAACCAAACCTTAACATTTCACCATATTTCTTCCAGCCAAAAGCTTTATGTACATAATCCTGTGTGGCAGGTAAATGCTGCAAGTCAAGTTCCTGAATCTGTATCTGGTGACTTAAAGAGACCCCACAGAAACTTCCATTTCCTATTCACAATCTCCATACAGCATAACCTCAGAGGATGACCCAAAGAGAAATGGGAGCTAAACCCCACCAGTACAAAGTATCACTCGGCAGATGACCTGAATGAAACACAGCTTTTCTTCTTTGCTTCTTTGTATAAATTTTTAAGTCTCTGTAATGGATTCTGAAAGGCACATCAGGTGCCAGCTGACAACTCAGGATCCACAGTTGCCTCTCTGCCCACAGGGCAAGTAGCGTCTATGAACTACTTCTCAAAATTCATACCCTTACTTGCAATTCTAGACATTGTTGATCTTGCAATTGTTCTGTAACACATTCAATCAGCATAAAGGAGTATTGCTGAGACCTCAAAATTTATGTATAAAGTAATAGCAGGGGTGAAATTGGCATCAAAATGGGAAAAGGTTGATGCTGCTGCTCACTTTCCCAAAGCCATGTCAAAAGGGTTTATACAGCTGCCTAAAGACTCCCCAATTTTATATTTCCTTTTACCTGTGAGTCAAGCCCTGGCCTCAGAAGTCAGAGGTTTCCTTGAACAGGAGAGAGCACACACAGGGTGACTGCAAGAATCCCAGGTTCCCAACTGGAGCCTCCATGTCAGGAGGCTGAGGCCAGCTGCAGCTTGTCAAGTGAATGTTTACTGCAGCAATAGGTAATTTAGGAATATTTTTAGCTCCTTGATCTGTATTTCTTGAATAAATAAGGTTGTGGCCTGTGCCAGTGGGAATAAAAGGGAAAGTTCCTACTATATATTCTGAGAGATCATGACCTTGAGGACAATTTATTTCAAGAGGAAAAGCACAGCAAGACTTCTCACAGTGCTCAGAGAAGCAGCCCTTGCTCATTCCCCAAATGTATTCAGAGCAGAGTCAAACTCCTCTTGCAGCAATTCAAGGCTGCCTGAGTTTTCACCTGTAGATACGCAGATAAACTTATATCATCGGCTTCCAGGTTTTTGTGGGCTGGTATGTCAGCAACAGCTACAGTGATTTAGTGCAGCAGCTCCAAATGGATTAAATCAGAGTAATTTGAATTTTATCCAGGCTTGTCACACAAATCTCAGAAACCACTGTCTTGCATAAAAACTTCCTCTTGATACTCCTGAGGAGTCATGGCATAAACCAAAAATCTGGGCAAAAATGAGAAACAAAGATTTCTAGCATAAAAATCAGAGGCAGCACAAACAGCATGTTGGACTGAAAAATCTTACCTTCATTATGATAGCAACTTCCTGTATTTTCTTAAGTATATTTCCCCATTTCTGATACATTATCATGCATATATAATGTATTCTTTTTAAATGAAGTCAGTTTTCATCTAATTTCTCAAATGGAATATTCTTTAAATATTCCACTTTTCACAAAGAATGTTATTGTATACTAAGGTCTAGAATATTTTATGAAGTACAATATCACTAGAATGTTCCCTTTGTGCACAATCAAATCTCTTTTCTATTTAAGAACCACCTCAAAGCGTGGCACAGCAAAAGAAATTTGCTACTGACTTGACTGATGTCAGACTTTGGTCTCTACCTTGCGTGATACGAATGATCTGTGATTTTATGGTCCCCAAAGTTTAACCACATCTTGCATCAATTTCAGCACTGCCAACGCAAGGATATTTGAATCAACTCAGTAAAAGGACAGTTGTTGTTTCTTTAAAAACAAATTCAAATTACTCCTAACAATACGGTGTCTGATGCATGTACTTTTCTTCATCTGTGTTGGATTCAAACAGAGACACACATCTACCTACAAGTGGTTCCATGTTTCTAATGATGTTATGACACCCTCCGTGGATTATATTTACTCCTTGGTCCACAAGTAAAGCTGCTATTTGGCTCACATGAGTTACATTTCCTCATTCCTGATCCCAGTTCTCTGTAGTTACTAGACATCAAAGGCTTTCAGGTTCAAATGCTTCCCAAAAAGGCATTTTACCTTCACTTTTGAAAGTACTGAACATTAAATAAAGACCTTTTTCATGTAAAAATTCCTACTCAAAAAAAGGACTGGAAAAACTGTGTAAATGTAAGTCAAATATATTTAAGGAAACCTTTTTTTTAAACATGTATCTGTGATGTTTTCCCCAAAAATATTTACTCAACTTTTCTTTGGTGATAAATCTCAAAAAAAAAATTTCTTTTTGCTTATTGTGCTGGTTTGAGCTGATTTTGAGTCTCTGTTGTACTCACACCAGGCCACTGCTGCAGCAGTCACCTTTAAGGAATGTATGAGAACACTCTAGAATTCGTTTCCTCTTGCCTTCCCAGCAGGAACGACCAGGAGAAAAGCTGCTCACAGAAGCTTCATGCTTCTGTCTGTCACAGGGGCCGAGCAGTGACTGAAGATCCTCAGGAATGCAGGGGAGGCAGCATCCACCTCACCCTGACCCTCTGCAGGGACTGGGGAGGGCACAGGAGATCCGACAACAGCAATTTAAACGAACCAGGCCACAGACCTATTAACTGCTCTCCATACACACAGCCTCTCCAGCTTGGATGCAGCAGTGCAGTTTAGCTCCTTGCCTTAGCAGGAGATGTGAGACAAAGCTTGACTAAGCACAGTCTGTCAGAACCACTCCACCACATGCACACAGGCTGAGTCCTCTCACCTACCACTGCAGCCCAGGATGTTCTTTTGAGTCCTATCAAGCATCCCAAAAGGACTAGGAAGAGTTAACAACAGCTCAGCCAGTGGCAGAATAAAGAACTAGACCTGCTAAATGGCAGTGCTTTTATTCTGCTGAGACCAACCGGGGAAAAGAAACTCAGGTGCAGGTGACTTAGTTTGATGGTGAAGGCAAGTCCTCAGTGAAATGATGCCCAGGTGCAGGTGTTTCCCTAATGTCCCCCCTGCCAGGAGGCTATTGAAGGCCCCCTGCACTTAGACTGGCTTCACAATATCAGCAGTACAGGGAGCACACAACCCCAGGTATTTGCCTGTAGCCCACATACCCTGGAATAATCACGTCATCTCTTTTCTTTGGTTTTTGAGGCAGATATGAGGGTACCTGGAGGAGATACTGATCTGCCTACCAAACAATCACAAATACCTTATAAAATATGTCTGAAATTAATCCATTGTGAAGGTAAGAAGGGAAAACAAAAATATTCTCATTAACTCATATGTACATACACCAAACTTTACATAACATACAGAGTAGTTGGAAAGATGCCCACAGATGTAATTGCATTTCTGTGTGAAGAGCATTTATAGTCATCTTTGCTTTCCCCATTCATTTTAGTAATTACATGGAGAGTAGCAGCTAACACACTTGTAATTAAAACCAGCAGTGAAGGATTTTTAGGTGTTTTAATACAAGAGAATTGACATGGAAATCAAGTAGAGTTTGCAGGAGGGGATTACTACAGCCATATACAACAAGGCAGCCTCAGGAAGAGCCTGTGATAGAGCACCCACCGGGTCACGAGGACACGGATGTGTGCAGGCAATGGCAAAGTCCAGACCATGCACACTCTCCTCATTCAGTATTTGCTAAAAGATACTTGATCACAAGAGCTAGAGCTGTGTTTTGCTGCAGGAGACCTCTTGTTTCTGTCCATTAAATTCAGGGTGGCAAACATTTGCTTCACACAATCTACATTGCTTCTTTTTCTATTCATTTCATCTGGCATTTTATTGGCAAAGGCTGTAAGAGTTATTTCAGTTTGGTGGGTGGAGTTGCTATGAAAACTCCAGCTCTTTTCATTTAGATGATGAATATTCATGTCTGTACCAGGCAGATTTGTTGCCCTTGCTTTCCCCTCCCTACTACCTAAGTAGTAGCTGTGCAGAATGTTATATTTGATATGCAAATAATATTCTTTCATTTTAAAATGAAAACTGGACAATGTCTACGCTGAAGCTGGAAGGTCCTTGTATGGAACTAAATTATGGTATGCTTGCAGCCCAAGTATCAACCATTCACACAAAAAATTAGTCTGATGGCAGAAAGTGGGAAGAGTAACCGAGCAGTCAGATCTTTCCCTGGGAGATTTTGCCTCAACATAGTCCAGAAACTAGCTTTTGGAAATGTGCTTTCTGGGGCAATTTACAAAAAAAACCCCAAGACTGTACCTCTGGGCTTTTTCTATGGCCACCTGAGCAGCTTTGCAGCTTCCTGCCACCTAAACAAGCAGGGAAAGACCTAAATGCCATTAATGCTAGGTGCTCTTTTAGCAAGAACAGAAGCATTCATTTCAGAAGAGACATACTTGGCCAATACATAACCAAGACCACCGTGAGGCATTAAGATTTGGTTTTATTTCTCATTATTCTACTCTAATTAGATTCATAATAAATGAAACTTAATTCCCCAAGTTAAGTTAGTTTTACCCGTGGTGGCAGTTGCTGAGTGATCTCTCCCTGTCCTTATCTTGACTCACAAGCCCTTTGCTATATTTTCTCTACCCCGCCCTGCTGAGGAGGCGAGTGATGGAATGGCTTTGGTGGGCACCTGACATCCAGCCAGGCTCAATCCACCACAGCCCTTTACTTGGCAGTGTTAACAAAACCTCAAACAAACAAAAAAAGGGAGAAAAGAGCAAGACAGAGAAAATCGGGCCCAAAGTAAAAAGCTGTGATCGCTCATCTCGGCGCAGCGAGCACAAGTGCCTCGTGGCTCCGACTCCAGCCTGACGCGCAGATCGGCGCCCGCTCCGCACACG
>NW_008670898.1:26293-26575 GCF_000695815.1 Acanthisitta chloris
ACAGCTCGTTCGCTGCACGCAGCAGCAGATTCCCTGATGGTGCCACGGAGCAGAGAGCTTCAGTGCAGCAGCTCTCCCCAGTCCCAGCACCGGCCATGGGTACCCTCCCGGCTGAGGCACTTGCCTGTCTTCCACCCTGTCCAGCTCCTGTGCCCCGTGGGGCAGTGCCCACCTGCTGCTGGCACAGGCTCGCTGGGCTGGGGCAGGAGGCCTGGGAGGGAGAGCGGCCCCAGGACGGCACAGCAGGCGGCAGCAGCGCCCATGGCGGGGGGAGGAAGATCC
>NW_008670898.1:26672-46521 GCF_000695815.1 Acanthisitta chloris
GACTCCTCCAGGCCATCACCAGCTCCTGCTGCAGTGATGGGGCACACGGGCCTCAGGCTCCCACAGCTCACAGAGCTCGGAAACCTCTGCCGTAGTATGACAGTGCAGTTGATGCTGAAAGAGCAGTAACATAAGAGTAGAGGACAGAGAAGAGCTCTGCCCAAGGCAGCATGAAAATAAGCAATAGCAGGTCTCTGTGATGAGCTTCTCCAGCCGCCCTCCCCTCCCGGGAGACACATCGATGGCAGGTGGGAGACCAGTTCCAGCATGAGCTGCTGCACCACACTTGCTCAGCACAGCAGAGTTAATTAGAAGGGTGGGAGAAAGAGCCAATACAAGTGTGGTTCTGCCAGGGAGCGCAGCGCTGACGAACGGCAAGTGCTAATTCAGGAGTTTTCCAACTCTGTCACACCTGGCAAAGAGGAAAAGAGAAGCATGAGTCAGATTTGAAACAGACTGGATTTGGATACCCCTGACATGCTGCATGATGCCACATCTAGCACTGCTTCCTGGAAGCCTACAAGAGCTAGCTCAGAAGAACCTCAGTCCCTACGATACAAGGTGTAAGGAAAGCACATCAGTGTGTTGGTTACTGCTGTTATAGACAACAAAGCAAAGGTGAGGCCTCACACGCAGCAGCAGAAGCCACAAACAGGGACCTCTTACCCTGCTATCATCAAGCATCTCAGCAGAACAAGATAAGCATAACCAACAAAGAATTCAGGAGAAATTAATTCAATTGTATTTGACAGAATAAGCACTAAGACATTAATACTGCTTTTCTATGTACTGAACACTACAGGGTTGGAAACATGAGACCCACGCTAGCAGGAGGGAAAAAAATGCAGGATTTCCAGGCGTTCAGGCGCTGTAGTAGGGAGTCCCTGGAAATGCTTGTAAATTAATTAGATTAAAGATGCAAAGCCATCACTCCAGGGGTATCACTGCTTTACTATTTTTTCTTGCTCGTAATTCAAACAGGAGGTGAAGCATCTGAGCCCAGTTTGGGACTAATAATTCCTAAATAAAAGATTAATATGTCAAGGTTTCATAAATCGAAAGGAGAGCACACCACTATAAATAAGCTTTAATATTTGTTTCATTGTAAAGTTTATCTGGTCGACCTCCTGCCTTTTACAGAATGCTCCTATTCCTATTATGCATTTGGGTGCATTAAAAATTCCATGGAAAAGGGACTTGCTTTGTGTCCTGAAGAGCTCCCGAACCACAGTTTATGGAGTGCTCTGCAGCCCCGAGGCACAGCTCCACTGAGTCAATTGCCTGTGAACATTTAGCAAACAGCCATTCTGGTGCATCCACTCTGGGCAGGGTTTTTTGGACCATGTGAGAGGTGCGTTCATCTGTGTGTGTTCCCTTCTCTTTTTTCCTATTCATGGATATTCCAGTCATAGTCCTCAAAACTGTACCATACAGTTAGTCTGAAGAGCTCCCACGATACCTTCTAAACTTATTGTGAGAACAATATCCCAACAGCCCATGACAACCAGGCACAAAGAGACATTGCCCAAGAAACTGGTCTTCTAGTACAACAATTTCTAGGGCAAGGAGAATGACTATCAGGTTACCATCTGCCCAGTAGTTAAGCAAAGTAATGCCTGTTTCATCTAGAGTATAAAAGGTGCTTTGTTCAAGTCAAATAGAATCACATATCAGCAACATACATTAATAACTGATAACACATAAATATCCAGTGCATTTAAAACTATCAAACTAATTAGGTGTTGGTTTGCCAGGAATAAAGGTGAGCTTTACAAATCCAAGATGACATGATTACCGCTGAGAAAGACATTCTTGCTCATCCTGAACACAGACTAAAAGCATAGGTGACTGAAACAAGTCACCAGGCTGGAAGCCAAACAATTCAGGCACTGAATTTGCAATGAAATTTCTAATGAAGCCATCTTGACAAGCTGAAGTAGTGCTGCTCTGGCCAGAGGTCTCTAGCTCACTCTGAGGTAGATGTGGAAGCATTAACTTGCTGAAGGGTCACTCAGTGCATGCAGCACATATTCCTGCTAAAGCTAGCACTGCAAAAATGTCAACTGCCAGGAAAACTTTGCAGTCCAGATGCAAAAGAAATAAAGAATTACTTGCCACCCTTACTCTAATTGTACTGAAGAAAGTGCTTATTACACACATGTACCCGCTCCACTCTGGCAGAGATCTCTGAGTCTGAAACACTGCATGTAACAGCCTCTCATTCCCTGTGAGAGAGCTGGTGTTAAATGGGGTCAGAGCTACACTTGCTCTGGGGAGAAAGGTTCACTTTGAAGACAGGCTGGTTACCCTGGTTTTCTTCCTACACCACAGCTTCCAAATTGCAGCTAGAACTTGAAGGGAGTTGTTCCCACAAGCTCTCCAGCCCAATGTCTCCACCCAAGAGGCTTGAGTAAATAGCAGAAGCTCTGGATATGAATCAGATGGAGAAGATTCATGACTCTCTGCTAGGTCTGAGTTCAAAGGCATCTATGGCTGAACAGCTAAATCAAGATCGCTATCTGTATGTGAGGGCAGGATGGAGCATTCAGTACTAATGAACTGCTCACCCATCCATGCTCAGATGTAGTGTAGCAGGTTGTAAGTAGGAGCCAGTTGAAGAAGTTCATGTACCATTGTACACAACACTAAGAGAGGTGGAGAAGTCTGATTGCTTTGGGAGATCTTCCTACCTCTGCTTCCCATCTGTTCTTCAGCTGCCTCCAGCTGAAATCTCGCACCTGACCTCTCAGTATCTGTGCTCAGCCTCAGCTAGAGGAAGACTGTATGACAGAGCAGAGAGCTCAGCCTCAGATCCGTGACAGACCTCGTCCTTCTGCGTGCCAAGACCCAGAGCTGCCTCTCACCAGGAACAGTGTGCGTGATCCATTCCCATATGCACACATCAGACCCGAGTTCTGTCATATAACACTTTGATCCAATGCACAGATCTCTTCTACGTGGCTGTTGTCCCCTGAGCAGGTACAGCCCATGCTGCAGACACAGCTTGCTGCATTACACATGCAGAAAGCAAGTTGTGCCATGACAAGCTTATGTATAAATGGACACAAGTCAGGGACAAAGAGGATGCACAAGGGAAAGGACGTGTCTGTGGACAATGGAGCAGCTCAGTGACAGTGCTTGGCTGAGAACACGGGTGCCTCGAAAGACCTACTGCTCAGTGACATATCTGTTCACCCCCGAAAGTTGTGCAGGTCATAGCATCCACGTCTATGTTCCCTTGTACATGTGAGCACAGTTCTAACTCCTCACCAGCACGGGCACCCCACTTGTGAGCTGATGCTGGAACACAGCTGGAGCCCACAGCTAGGGCATGCCTGTACCTCCCTCTGTGAAGTTGTCTGGTTTACTATCTGTAGAACAGCATACCTGGGAAGATGAGCCAAATATGTATTAGATATAATCAGATACTTTCTGTCTTCAGGTGCCACCCATGTGCACACCTTCCCTACAAGCTGTGGAGTGAACCTGCTAACAATTCTATTAATAATGAGCAGTATAAGTAGGTGAACTGGCTGAACTTGTGTGAAAGCAAAACCCCAGAGGTAGATCAGTTGCTCTTTTCAAAGCAAACAGATAACTATCCCAGGCTGCAGGCAACTCTCTCCCCCTTTCCCACCTCCTGCTTTGGGACATCTCCAGGCATGTCCAGGGTGGTGCAGCCTGGCATATAGACATTTAATCAGTGATTTATACATTTAAAAAAAGAATCGCAAAACAGCCAATGACCCTGGGAAATGCAGAGTGCCAGAACATCCTCTGAGGACTCTCCTTTGTATTCATCTTCACTGTGCACGATACTGTTGGTATACAAAAGTAAAACTGTTTGTTCCTCAGGGGATTGTGTCCTTTGCTGTCTGAAGCCCCAAGCTACCTGCAGGATCACTGCCAGCTGCCTGTGAAAACTCATGGCAGGGACTGGCTTCAGCTGAGCACAGAGCAGCAATACCTATGGCACAGGTTGCAGGCAGAGCTCATCATTGGCTATAAAAGAGCACCACTGGATCCCATTGCCAAGTATCCACTGATCCCTGGGGACCTTTTGTTCTTGATACAATGCCTGAGAATTATGTCAGCGTAGGGAAGGGCAAGGGACAGACTCTGCAATGTGGATTTGTTGGTCAGCAACTGTTCCATCAGTTGGCAGGCAGAACAATGGAGATGGGAGGCTCTTGTACCACTGACAATAATAAAAATCTGCTGCTTTTGGGGTTATGATTGTCAACGGGTCACAGGCTCAGCATCAGTGTAATGATTAGGGCATTTCCATAGAGGCAGAGAGAGATGGCTTAGGACCACAAGGATCGAGGAAGGACAGCAAGATTTGAGGTATCTTGAGGTACTGGTGTGCTTCTGAAGTGCATGCTCTTCTGCTTCTCCTCCCATCTTCAGATCTAAGGACAGGACTCAGAGGTACAGACAAGTCTGCCTGAAGAAAATGTGGCATTATGCCTCATATGACACAGTCCAAGTAGCTGTTTGGGAGTTTTTAATATAATTTTGAGGTGCTATACCCTCATATCGCAGTAGCATCCCTGGAGGGACACCGCTCCCCTTCTAATTTACCGATTTTTTAGTAAGCAGAATCCATCATTCTGGTCAAAAAGGATCCCCCAGCAAATTCAGCTAGGGTCTCAGAGGGAGGTTTTTATTTTATATAGTTCTCTATGTGAAATAAAACAGTGTTCATTTCAGGTTAACATCCATATGGCAGTCTTTTAAATTCTGGAGTTTTCTGCCTGCCATTACAGGCAAAAAATTAAACAGCTTTTAAAACAGTTTCAAGTGGGATTTTATGACGAACAGCAAGGATTTTTGAAAGCATCTGTGCAAGGTAAAAGTCCAATTCCCATTGCCATTCAGTGGGGCTTCCATTGCTCTGCCACCTAGCTGGCTTTCCAGGACCATTCCAAAGTCATAGGTAAGAAGTAATGAAAAAATCTTAAAACAATGCAATAAATATTATTGCAGTTTATTACATAAATTGGGAGGAACCAGAGAGAAGAGAGCAAAATAGAAATGTAGCTTAAGAGTAAGTTCCTCTGCTTTGGGAAGTCTCAGAGACCAAATATAATGAATGTAAAGCCAGAGGTGTGACTCCTCTGGAAAAAGGAGAAAGTTAAGGTACCATGCAGAATATTTCTGTACTATTGAGTGCATTAGGAAAGAAAAGCAGGAGGGACCAACAAAAAGACCTGTAGAGGAATCCCATAGTACTGCAGTAAAGCAAACTGTAATTTGATTTCTCCCTTGGCACTCAAACCTCCTCCTCATTCCTTTACCAGCCCCTACCCTTAACTCACAGCAGTTTCACCAGGGGAAATGTTTGTCCTGCTGCAATGAGGATGCTGAACTGCTGCACTGGGAGGTGTCACTCAGTAAGGCTGACCAAGCTTGCTCCTCAGACACCTCTTATGGTACAGCTGGCAACAGCACTCACATGTCTTTCTCCACCTACATCAAGCTCTTCAAACCAGTGTCTCAGTACAGGGTTTAGCATTCCCCTCTTATGTTACAAATTGATAGCTTTGGGCTCCATTGTCAGTGTTCTGATCGCACCATTACACCACAACTCTGCCCTTTTATGCTAAAGCCCACAAGGTGCCATAGCGCTGTCCTAGGGCACATTTGTCTATTCCAAAAAGTGTTCAGAAAAAATAATTCTTTGTTTCTGTGCACCAAAAAATATAGGGAAAGGCACACGTGATTCTTCCTTTGCATGAGGATATGATTCACTGATGGCATCTTTTAGAAACACATCATGTACTCCACCTAAAGGTGCTGTGTGCTCTGAAAGAGCCAAATATATTAGCATTCTTCAACCATAACTTTTGAAGTCGGCATTTGACTATTTTTGCATTTCTTCCAGGTTGTAGTTAGACAACTCCTAATTCTATGGGGAAAGCAAAGACTATAAAATGCCAGAGCTCCACTCTGCTGAAATAACATTAGTGAAATATCAAGTCCTTTATGATGTCATGAGGGATTCCTTAATGTGAATATAGCCTCCTAATGACATCATAAAAAACAACTGCAACATCAGAAAACAGCCAAGGGTCATCAATCAGCCCATCCTCTCTCCTACTCACTAGGGGCAGCAGCCCAGCTTGCTCCTATCTTCTTTTTATGAGTAGTGTTGTCCGCTGAATAGCACACAGAGAAGAGACTAATAATCATAGAAATATCAGATAGAGCAGTCAATCATCACCTGAAATGTTCATTACACCTGAGGGAAATTCGGGTGCTGCAGCCTGAAGAGTCGGCAAGTTTAGCATGTAGAAGAGACAGCGTTAGTGCCTTAGAGGTAACCTGGCGTTCTCTGGGCAACAGGCAACACCCATTGATAATTCAGTCATTTTGAAAACGTGTGGAGAATGGGACTGAAGAAATGAATTCTTTGGTTGCTCTCTTTATCCTCTAGCTGCAAGCAAAAGCATCCAGCTGAGGGCAGCTGCTGTGAGCCGAGCCGTGCCCTGTGCAGAACGCCCCGCGCCGCGCCGCAGGCAGTGGGCCCTGCTATGGCCCTGCTCTCAGCCAGAGCCAATGCTCTGGCTGGAAGATGCCCCAGCTTGTGTCTCAGGAGAAAGTGGTCTCAATGGAGCCACTGAGTAGTCAAGCCCAAGGGACTGGCTGATCCCTGACTATACATCTTGTCACTATATTTTTTCATGTCTTGACATTAGCATCCTCTTAGTTTCACAGTCTTGTAGGACCAATGCAACTGCCATCCCATGAAGCCTGATAGGGTCAAATACTTCCAGAATTGCTGCTGCACAGGATCTCTTCCCCAGGGTTTCTTTCAGTTTCTCTTTCTTTTGATCCAAACTGCAGTCCTGTGCTGGACTGTGCTCACAGACAGTTCATTAATTTAAGGGCACCAGAGCACGAGCAGATCATTTACGAGTCAGCATGATGCAGTACAGAAGAAAGGGGGACAGTGCCGCTGGCATTCTCAATAAACAAGACATTCAGAAATTTTAATCTCAGTGTAACTCTGCTATTTCCAGATTATATAATCCCACTCTTGAAAGAGGGTTATTTGAGCAGACTGTCACATTAAATAGACACATTTGCTGCATTTGTTAATTGCAGTAGAAAGCTGTTAAGCAAATAAGCGTGTTGCATCAAAATGTTATTCTTTTAGCAGGTCTGTTCCTTTCATGGATCTCCGATTCACAAGCCATGCTCTTCCAGAATGCACATTTCAGTTTAAGGCAAAGAAATGTGTTCACTGAACTGATCAATTTTTTTATCACATTGACTTTTGGTTAAATTTTAAGGCATGTTGTGCCACTGAAGTAAATTCTTTTAAACAGGTTTATTTCTACAGCAAGAGTTCAATGGAAAGATCTGAATCTATATGTAGAGGACTAACAACAACTCCATTTTCTGAACAGCTATTAGCATTAGTAAATGCAGTGTAGTGCCTGACACACCCCACTCTACTGCTATCCATTTACTAAGTTCTTTTTGTCACTTACTTCGGGTAAAGAGCAACTGTGTACAATCTAAGCACCAATCATATTTATGGTTACTATTTCTTACGCAATAAGATCCCCTTAGATGCATGTTATTCTTAAATAAAATCTGGGGTTTTGATCACATATTTCTGATTCAGTGAAAGGAGGAATATACATTATACGCAGGTATCACAATGCTTTGAAACTCACACAGTTTCTTTTGGCAAGCAAAGGAGGCTGAAAAGAAGGAGAAACCTATGCAAATTGGAATACACAATCTTCTGACAATCACTGAGTCTGCATCTTTCTGCCGTGAAATCTAGCAACAGCTGCTTTGTTTCACATGCAAGGTAGGAGCAGCAGTGGTGAAACAGAGAGCACTTTGGAAATGGACTGCTTTGAAGTGGTCATTGGTCTCACTTCCTTCAGAGAGGTAAAGAATATTCGCTTTTCACATACAAACCAAAACACAAATTGACAACTGAAGTCATACATTTCCAAGACAAGAGCTTCTAAAGTAGAAGGAAACTAGGAAGAACCTTCACATTAACCAATAATCTAAATCCCATTGACAACACTACTGCTTACCAGAGTTCACAAGACAAAGAGTTCTCTAAAAAAGCCAAAAGGACATGAACAAGAGATAATGTATTTCCAGATGAGGGAAAACACAATGCTAAAATGTGAAAGAGTATCTGAATACGAATTGCTGGCGAGAAAAGCATTTTTATTTATAGGAATAATATGTTGCAAAATCTTCTGTATTCTTCAGAGCTTGTTTCCAGAGCAGCATGTGAGGCCGAGGATCATTAAAAGTTTCTGCCAGCACTGGAGCATCTCCTGTAGAGGCGCAAAATATAAACTGGTCTGTGACAGTAGGAGAGGCAGCAGGGAGTGAAACACACTGCTGGGTGTTGGAGACTTGCAGGTCCTGCAGCCTCATCTGTTCTTGACGTGTTTCAAGGTTTGGGTTTTTTTGCCTCTGACTTCTCATTAGGTTAAGCTGTTATTTGTGTTCAGAATCAAAGAAGAAAACCTGAATGACAAAATCTAAATATTTTATGTTCTTCTGAACATGTAGGACTGCAGAAGGTGCCAAGTCCTGTGCTGGGGGAGCAGAACTGCGGCTGGACCATGAATTTGGTCCAAGATCCTACTTGCACAAGGCCTGCCAGCTGCTTCTGCCCTACCTACAAGCAAACGGCACAATCCTCCACTGCACCAGAGATCAGAGAAACGCAGTTGTATGTGTCTAGACAGGATTTAACACCTACAAATACACTAGACAAATATGCATTTTGGGGATTTTCTTTTCCTTCAGCTGTCACTGACAGCTGTTATACAAGAAATTATAGCATCTGTAAGGACACCACATGAAATTGCATCACAGCCATAATGGCAAAAAAGGCAACTTTTTTTTTATGGAGCCTATTACACAGGACTTCAAGGCATGTCAAAAAATACTGGCGGTCTAAGACTTTTCTATTGCTCAAACTAGTAGAAATCTAGACAAACTAAAGGAACCAAAATGACAAGTGATCTTGAAAGTCTGTTCTGAGAGGGACAGAGGTTCTCGAATGCCTATTTGTGCACGTGAAACCCTTAGTTCAGCTTCTGTGGTAGATGAAAAAACGGGACATGTGATTAGTGCTGCCTTCCTTGCTTTTTATTGTCAGATCCTCACATGACTGAATTATATGATCAAGAGATAACACTCTCTACACCTCAGTTGGGTGTCTTCTTGGAAAAACTTCTATTAGAAAGATGAGTGTGAATTGTGGGTGGAGAGAGATTCTACCTGGATGAGCAGTGTTTTGTTCTCAGCTTGCCATAACCACTCTCTGTACTCTTGGGTAAGTCACTTACCGACAGGTGTTTCAGCTTCTCACTCCTGCTCAGCTTCTTCAAGCTCTCACTTTAGGCAAACATGGCACCCATTTGACTTCACCACAAGGCACTACAGTAATAGAAAATAAATATTAATAACAATTAATAAGGCTTGGACATTGCAGGGCTCACTGTGACCTGCCTCTGGTCAGGAACATGAGCTTTGCACATTTGTCCAGAGAAACTACAGATGTGTAGAACTGCCATAACCACCCCAACACATTTATTGAAGACATAGTCATGCAGCAGCAACTCCATCGCTTTTCCAGACTTCTGTTTTCCCAGATTTGCAAGGTGATTTCTCATCATGCACTTTGTTTCCTATGCTTAAAAAATGGCAAACACTCTGGTATAAAAGGTAATGGGAATGTCTCTGTCAACATATTGGTTTACACGAAACAAACCCCTCTGAATTCATGCTGCATACAAAGTCAAACATTTTAATGGAGATATTAATAATTCGGGCATACAAGTAAAGGCTAATGACATTCGCCTTTTATTGGTGTCAGTAACCAGCATTCACTATATGCAGATGGCAAAACCCTGATAAGCCTTTATTCGATTTATTCGATTATTAGTGAATCGAGATTGGATATGGACATCTTATTCAAAGGAGTATATAAAACTGTTGATACTGTCTGCCCTTTTCTCCCTACAAACATTTGTCAATTCACTCACTATCTGCTGCTCTGTGTATACACATGCCCAGCCTAATGTTAGCTGAGGTTGCAATATAGCTATGTTAAATAATTTTATCTGATTTGTTGGATGATGGTATTTCTAATGGAAAACAACATGGTAATTTCAGAATGTTACTGATTAGATGAAAATGATATTGCATCAAAGTTACTTCCTTAATTTATTCTGAAAAAAACAAGAAGGATTTCTCTATTAAGATGCTTAATTAAAATCTATCTCTCCCCATACAAAATCTATACTTCAGGTCCTGCATGTGATGTCTGAAAAGAACAAAGGCTGATTAGCATCTTTTACACTCTGCTTTTCTTTTTGTCCCTTAGACATTCATTACAGCAATTGCAGCAGGTTTAGAAGGTCTGAGAGACAGGGTGAACTTGGCACCTTTACAAGGAAGAAGACTCATCAGTGGCACCTCTTCAGCTAGCACAGCCTGATCCTTCCCCTCTTCTCTAAGATCATAACCCTTATGGTTTTGATTCCCTTGGTCTTGAATCTATAAAAATCTTATTTCTGTAAGCTCTTTCATTGTTACCCACATAGTCAATAGTGTCATCTTCATTCGTATCATTCTGTAGGGAAGTGAGAGGAAATGCACCAGACAGAACAGAGCTATAAACAAGATCAATCTACCCCGGTCCAAGTGCAGATTCAACAACATTCTTTTAAAAGCCACAAAAATACAGCTTGGGAGTTATGGGAAGTTTTCTTCTTTCTGGAGTTCCGAGATTAACTTGCATAAAGTGGCCATCCTCTGCTTCTGACTTATGTGAATGTAAGATGCTTTTGCTTAAAACTAGCTCTGTGAGTCCAAGCAACAGAGCAGGCTCACAATGCCTGAACACATTAGCTCATGCTTATGAGAAAAGGAACTCAAGAACCCAGAATTCTTGTATACGAAGGTATCCACTTAGAATTACTTCTTAATATGAAAAGTCTGAAGACAAAAATCTCACAGCAAATGAACTGCGGTCGGTTTCTTACAGACTTGCTGTGCAACATGAGTGGCTGCTTGCATTACAGCAGGATAACGCTGTGCAGCACAGGTTACTTTTTTTTTGGGTGGAATTCCGAAAGAAAAGCACAAAGTCCCTGGGCAATTTTGATGGACTGCCAGAATACTGCAAATCAGGATACAGGAAATCACTAGCCAATGTGTGTTTTGTACAGGAATACTAACTGCAAAATGGAGTTTGTTTATTTTTCATGAAATGTTCCTCTCCCTTCAATCTATTTCACAGTAATTAGATGACACTGAATGGAAAGCTGAAGCAACCACAGAAAATTAGATCTTTGAGTTATAAGGAGGAGCTTGTACTGAAATAAAGCATTAATGAAAACAGTAACCCTGAGTATCTCACCTGTAATTAAAGTGCTGATAAGCTCAGGTATCGCTGCTCATTAATATTCAACTGTAAAAACAGAAGATATAGAGGCAAACATAGACTAGCAATATTGGGTCCATCCCCTCTCCACACACACACACTTGCTTCTCACTTCCCGCTCGGGCAGCAGCATCTCAGACCAAGCCAAGCCCTGCCCTGAGCTCCACACCTCCATGAATAAGCCAAAGGTGCTGTGTTATATGGATGTTTATGGGAAGGGAATTTTCTGCTGCTAATTTATTCTATGCTAAGAAGTTAGTATCTAAGGATGAGGTTTTTGTCATATCATGCATCACTCACAGACACTCTGGAGATGAATGATACTGAAAAAAAACAAGAGCTGCTTGTTGCCCAAGGCATGTGCTAGTTTGTTGCCAGTTTATGTTTCACACATAATGGCTCTGTTAGCTCCAATAACCTAAAAATAAAGCAATGAAACACAATCCAAAAGTACTTGTGGAACCCCCATAACACCCCAGGAACAGGGAACCTTTTTGGGAGCCATCTCTGGCAATACCCTGACCTGTTAAGGAACATATTCCACACCACCTCAAGTGGTTACAAGCCTTGGGTATGGGCAGAGGGGAGTTTCTACCGATAAAGTGCATTTATACCAAGTGTCTGAGGCTGTTGTCATCCTTGTCAGAACCATGAGCTTCCAAGGGTCACTAACTGCAGGTGCAAAAGGCAAGTCAAGGCATCTTTCCCTCTGAACAGCTTTGTGGGCGCTTGGTCCCAATTTCATGGTGCTGCAGCCTGCACTGGATCCACACCACAACTGCTCCTCCTTTGTGCAGCTTGGACACACCTGGTTCCCTGAATGAACCTCCTCCTGCTGGCTAAATGGGATGGAGAGCAGAATCTGAGCTGTGCTGAGCTCACCATGAAGGCAAAGAGTGGCAAGTCTTCTCACAAACCAGGGAGGAGATCCTGCAACCACACGCAAAGTGCGAAACCAACAACAGGGAAAAGCTCACACAAACGTTACAGCCTTTTTCCAAAAAGCATGCTTAGTCTGGAAAGGGAATCACAACTTGACTCCACCTCAGAGACATGAGTTGAGGCTTACACCCTCCTTAGGTGCTTGCCTCTGTCCACATCTTCCAGCACAAGCACTCCTTTGCCAATCCAGCCATCATCTGACCTTTCTTTTCACCACACTGACAGAAGAGATGAATAGTTAATGGTAGTGGTAGGTCCAACTATCTCAAGGAGATAATCATGCTGTTCTTGAACCCTAAGTCTGTATACTTTTTCTGTGCTACAATCAAGTATTAATTCCAAAAACTAGCATGATGAGCTGCCTGGGGCAATGAGCAATGGTCTTCTTATTACCATGTTTCATGCAAAAATTATTAGGAGAAAGGAATTTGAAGAACGTGATTCTGCATATTAGTCCTTTTCTGACTGCTGAATGTAAGCTTTTCTGACTTAAAACTTCCCCAGTTTTGACGAAACATACAAGCAGTATACAAAATATTTGTAAAACAGGAAGCTCAATCAGACACAACAGACATTGAGAACAAACGGGCAGAGCCAAGAGCCTTTCTCATGCTCCGTACAATACACCTAGCAGCAGCCTGCCTGGCAGTGCTCCTTTCAGGAACACACAGACTGAGGCAGAGCAATGACAACAAGCAATGGAGAGTGAGGGAGAGATGCCTGCCTTGCTTTGCGCTCACACCTGCCTATGTTGAAATCACACCCATGCTTGACACATAACCCTGGAGAGCATTCCAGGGAGGAATGTGGGGGACAGTTAGCAAAAACTTTGTCGCCTTGTGCTGGTACAACCAACCTTCTGATAGTTTTATTTTTTGACAGTAAAACCATTAGAAATGATGCTATGACTAGAAATCTAGTCAGAATTTAATGTTCAAGGATTCTGAATTTTAGTATTTCTCCTACTGCCTCTTTTATGGAAACTATTAACTGTAATTTGAGTCCAAAATATTAAAAGCAGTATATAGATGCAAGGATTCTTTCATATCAATTAGAAATAGTTTCTAGCTGCAGTTCAATGAACAGACTTTTACCTTTTGTTAGTGGGAAACCACTTTTCCCCTGTAGCACAGGACACCTGCAAAGATTTGTATCTGTAATGGCATTGGCAAATACAGAGTTAATGCATTTCTGCTAAATGCATCTGCAGTTGTTGGAATACCAGCTTCTAAGAAAACTGCAAGTTTAACTATTCAATTAAATGAAAGTTACAATTTAATTAACATAACAGTAGAATATTCAAAGATGATGTCACCTTATCATTCACACTGCACTTGGAAGCATAAAGGAAGATCCTCTGACTTGACTCACAAACAACCTAGAAATACCGTGATTGCAATCTCATTGCTAGAAAACGCTAACATCTGAAAGGCAAATCTGTGCTTTTAAGAGAGTTTTGTTTCCACTGTTTTTAAGCTGTTTTCACTCCCTTCCTGAATGTGTAAGGGCTGATATATGCAAAAATGTACTGATAACAGGGCAAGAGACTTCAGAACTGTGGCACCAGCTAATTAAATGTTACACTTGGTGGTAGTCATTGGGGGCTTTATTTCCCCCCTCTTTTCATTTCACAGGGCATCAGTATTCCGTTGCAGAATTGGTTTTCTTTTAGCCACGACCATTGTGTGCAGCAGGTCAGCCTCAACCTTGCTGACAAAATATTTGATAATTTCTAAGTATTTCTGTTTGTTTGGGGGTTTTCCCCCCCTCATATTTATAGGGCTTTAATGCCAGTACTTACACCTGCAAGAATCCAAGAACCTTCCTCATGTTCCTCAGAGTGCTGTGAAAACAAACTACAGAAAGCAGGCTCCTGTCAGAAACTGGATTATAAACCATAATGCAGACAGGTTGAAACATACAGACTGTAGTTACACCTGTAACAATAATTTCCAAAAAATACTGAAGAATAAACTGAAAATGCACCCAGTAAGATGAAGGGATGTAGGATTAGAGTGTGTTACAATGTGACTGGGTGTAGAATCCTCACAATTTTGTTTCTCGTTTTCATTTTAAAATATATTCTGTTTGCTTTCATTCTAGTTTTACTTTCTCCAGTGATGTCGACAAATCTCACCAATTCTGGGCTAAGTGAACAATACCGCTGCACAGGACACATGAGAGGACTCTTGAGTGTCTCCTGTGCTCTTGTATCTCCACACTGTCTCATCCTGGTTGCAGCAGAGCTGAGCATGCAGCACAGGACTGAGAATGCTGCCTCTGGCATCTTGAGGAGGAGCTGGTAAAGTCAAGGAAAGACTATTCTAGCAGGACAGGCAAGCCTGGCTCTCTTCTCCAATGTTACAAATAAACGTTGAAACTACATCACGAGTTCTGCACTATTTTTACAGAACTGTCTTTGAGAGGACCACTGAAGCTGAGATGTGCCACTGACAGGACATTACACCGAGTTTCTGAGTTGCAGGGATTTCCTATTAACAAGGACCACAACTGCAGTACTCAGAATGCTACTCTAGTACTTCCAACATCGCTCAGACTTCCCAGGGGTTTTCATTTCCTCTCCTTTGGCATTTGGAAGCAAGAGAGCAAAAAGGAAAAATCAGCCTTCAGGTGCCAGCAAAAGAATTATGAGGCAAAGACATAAATACTTGTTCTGGGGCAACTCCTCAGAGCTCCATGTTTCTTTCAATAACAAGAAGGGATGCTTTTCTTATTGATTGCTTTTTGCAACTGAGCTTACCAAACAGAAGTTCCCTCAAATGATTCTTCCAACTAATCTGATAGAAAACTAACCTTGTTATATTTATCGACAGAACATTGAAATAAATATTATAGGTCTAGAGGTAATGTTTTGGGTCATTGACTATTTTTTTTAAGGAAATAACCAATGCACTCTATTCCCCTTGGCATATTATGCTGGGAATAAATGCTTACCTAGTACAAAATGCATCTCAGAAATAACCTCTTCAAGTCCCCAAAGAGCAGCACCCTTTTGAATAAATTTGATCTTGAGCAAACAAGCAATTTGTGATTTTTATTGTGTGCAGAATTCTCTTTCTGTGCTTGTCCAGAAATTTAAAAGAAACCAGTTCATGCTTTTCTCTGCAGCAGTGAGAGGATG
Source organism: Acanthisitta chloris (assembly GCF_000695815.1). Taxonomy (NCBI): domain Eukaryota; kingdom Metazoa; phylum Chordata; class Aves; order Passeriformes; family Acanthisittidae; genus Acanthisitta; species Acanthisitta chloris. The sequence continues at coordinate 42,203 of NW_008670898.1, forward strand.
CAAAGTCGGGGGCCATGTAGCTTGTTTCTTAGGGAACGGGTAGGGCTTAGAATCAACTACTGGTAGTTTAATACATTTAATTGAATCTTTTGGTATCCTTCACTACTTGCTTCTAGTGGAATGCTTCTTCCAAGGCTTGTAGTCCTACCACTAGCCTAGACAGCCTCCTTACTGCTCATAACTCTGCTCTGGAACCTTAAAGCAGGATCCTTCATTTGGCAGAGAGTGGGATGAATGATAAATAACTAAGAGTTTTGGGTCAAGGGGGAGAAGGGTAAAGTGATGAGGGGCTTTGATTGTAGGGGAAGAAGCTATCTGAAGAAAAATATATGAAGCTGAGCAGAATCTTGCTCAGCTTTGCTAAATATGGTACTTGTTATAGAAAGGCTTTTCAAAAAAAAGGCAACACTCAGATGCTTACATGAGACTGTCTCACTTCAGCAGCATGAATTCATGAACCATCACACACAAACAGCCAAATGGCCTCTTTTGCAAGATTTATAGGCAACTCACCAGAACTCAGTCAGATAACCTCCTAGAGCAGGTTCTCTGACGTCCTAAAGACAATAATTTGAAATAATATAAGATGATAAATGCAAATGTATTGCAGTACAGTGCCACAAAGGTCCCCAAAACACTGTCACTTTCATTATCCAAACAGCCTGATGTTTCACTATGAGGACCTAAAACGACACTAATTTTTTCAGAAGTTTTAAAACCTGAAACGAGACCTTGCAACAGAAACAAAGGAAAAAACCCCAACCCAAACAACTAAAGGACGCTACAGTTACAGTTATGTGAACAGTCACAGCACATGTGAAAGCACACTGCAGAAATGCTGCAAGCTGCATCTCAATTTTACTTACCTTGAGGGTCCCTCACCAAGTCAAAAGCATTGCTAAAATTGTGAGGAAGCTTTCTGTGATTAGAAGAGCAATGCCTGGTTTGACCAGAGAGAGGATATGATTACACTCCTCCCACAGCACCAAGCATGAACCTCAGTACATGGCTTCCAGCTAAAGAGCACTGCTACTGAAAGTAACTTATTCCTTGCCAGGGGTTGCATCCAGTGTCTTTTCTGTGGACATTATGCACAGAGACTTTGTACACTACTGATAAAACAGACATGTGAGGCCTTCTGGATAGTATTTGTTCGTGAAGAACTACAGAATTCTTTTCAGCTCTGTTCACTGTTAGAGCTTTATTTACTTATTGAGCATGCAGACTCAGAATTCCTGCCATAAAGAATTGCTTTGTGCAAGTTTTGCAACAATGATTTCTTCCCTGTGTCTTGACTAACCTTGGGGAGTATTCATGAATTCACACTATGACTGTGCTATATGTAGATTGAGCTGATGCTTTTGATGCAACTTTTCCTATTGTAATTGCCCAACTATTCAAAAGAATAAACACTTATGAAGAAAGGAAAACAAAAAGCACCTTTTATTGGCAAAGCAGGCCAGCAGTTAGTTCGTGGTTACCCACTAACTGCCCCTCACTGGAGATGTAAACAGTGTCCCCATATATTCGCCAGGGCTTTTTTTTTAATGGTCCCAGTGAAAATGCTCTGGAAACAAACAGGAGCACAGTTTCTTTCTGCTGCCTGTCTTGTGTCTGTTTGCTCCCTACGCGTGTACACACAGGGACAGGGGAATGCCCTGCATCTCTCAAACGTTTCTGTTTAAGACAGCACAGTCTCTTTGCACTGTGCTATCTGCACTTGTGAAGGTGGGGGGCTGGTATAGGAAGAAATGAAGAACTGTACAGTCATGCTTTCTAAACCCTTTCCTGGTTCTTAAGTAAAGGATTACAGTCCTTCTCCTGAGCAGTGTGCAAACTTGCCTCATATATTGACTGGAGCATATACTGACTATCAATGCATGAGAGTATAAAATGTCCTTCATAAAACCAGAATTCCTTCAGGATCTGGGCATGACCTTTTAACATCTAGATTTACTGGAAAACATAAATAGAATAGTTCCAGTTGGATAGGACCCACAACGATCACCTAGTCCAGCTGTTATCCAGTCTGATATCAAAGTAAAAGGAAAGCGATAGAATCAAGTCACTTCAGGCTTGGACGCTGCCACCTCGTGGTAATTCTCACCCACATTCCAGGACTACATGAACACCAAACGCTAAACAACCTCCTGAATGTGAAAAGGCGATGATATTTCTTGGCATCATCTCCTAGAAACACCAACGAGCCAAAATATGCAAGTAAGTTACATAAAGTCTAGAGTTGCTTTCTACTTTAAAGGAACTGCTCTTGTTGCATCTTGTCCCTTTGTACATAACAACAGCAGTTGATGATGTCTTAGTCATAGTTCAGAAAGGAACTCTTAAAATACATGTAAATATGAGATATAGAGGCTAATGAAGCAGACTGGCAAATTGTTAGTAAGGGCTCTGTCCTAATACTGGTGTCAGTAGCCGTAACAGCAAAATCAGGAAATGTGGAAGAGTGACTATACCAAGTCAAACATGCAAACAACCCATGGCTGTGCGTCTGACAGAGTCTAACAGCACACACACGAGACAGAGCACGATGACCACAGAGACACTGCTTCCCCCATCTGCCTCCTGACCTCTGGTGCAATACCTCTCCTTCAGAAACTGGTTCCATTTATCTCTGCAAACATGGACTTTGAATTGAGGTAAGAGAGACCAGAGGGACAGGTCCCATTTGGCATGAATTGGTATGGACTCCACTGGAGATACAGAGCTCTGCAGCAGGCAGCAAAGCAGATCAGTGTGTTCCACAAAAAGAATTTGCACTTTGTACGTTTAAGAAAGATCAACAAACATCTGGGTAATAATATCAATTTAGGTATGCATTTAACCAAGTTTTTCCATACTGCCTTACTCCTCTGTATCTCACAGATAATTCACAAGCGTTGCTCAAATGATAAAAAAAAGACAGCTATTGGCCCCTTTTTCTTATATTTTGAAAATGTAGCATTGAGGACAAGTCGAATATTTTTTTGCAATACTTTTTCTAATAGTAGTTTTTGGGTCATGCGAGTGCCTATTTGCACATGGACTTAATCACACTGCTGAACATTTTGCTTTCTAGAACCTCGGGTAATTGTCAGCACTAGGCAACCCTTTACAATGTAATGCCTTATGCTGGGCCACCATACTGTGAGACCACAGAGTTGATAACTCACCTACCAGGAGTTGACAGACTACACTGAAAATTGGAGGGGAAAAAAAAAGAAGGAAGGAAAGAAAGAGGGGGAGGGAGACAGAGAAATACATTTTTAAAGATAACCTCGAGGCAAATATAATATTTATACTTATTTATCCTCACAGCACAATCATAAGCCCCAAAACATGTCTAATGAGGTGGAATTGCAAAATGGCCATGAGTCCTACTTACTTGGCTTCTCAGTGGTCTCTTAGCAATCACATGGATCTGTATTTTTTCAACTATGTGACTGCTGCAGGCAAAACTCCTATAAGTAAGAGTGAGAGTCACAGCAAGTCCTTAACTCTCAGTGGTATTCATCCACAAAAATGCCAACCCAGGAAAAATGAGAAGACAGACAAAAAAGTTGCAGGGTCAATTAAGCACTGCAGACTACTGTACTTAACACTTGCTTCACATTTGCAGGGTATCCTCTGCTCAAATGAACTTTCATTCACAGTTTGCCTAACTCTTCGAATGGCCTCAACTATTCAAGCCTACATAAAGAAACAGGAATATGAAAGAAATCATAGAATTGTTAAGGTTGGAAAAGACCTCCAAGATTATCAAGTCCAACCTTTAACTGAACAGCATCATGTCAACTAAATCATAGCATGAAGTGCCATGTCCAGTTATTTCTTGAACACTTCCAGGGATAGTGACTCTACCACCTCTCTTGGCAGATCATTCCAATGCTTGACCACCCTTTCAGTGAAGAAATTATTCCCGATGTCCAACCTGGTGCAGCTTGAGGCAATTTTCTGTTTCTAGTTGTCTGGGAGAAGAGGTCAACTCCCCACCTTGCTACAACCTCCTGTCAGGGAGTTGTAGAGACTGATAGAGTCTCCCTTGAGCCTTCTTTTCTCCAGGCTGAGCCCCCACAGCTACCTCAGCCACTCCTCGTATGATTTGCTCTCCAGACCCATTTCCAGCTCTTTTGCCCTGCTCTGGACACAGGACTTGAGGAGCCTCATCAGAGCCCAGCACAGAGATACAATCACTACCCTAGTCCTGCTGGCCAATACTATTTTTGATACGGGCCAGGATGCCATTGGCCTTCTTGGCACCTTGGCACACACTGGCTCATGCTCAGCCACTGTCGACCAGCAACCCAGGTCCTTCCAGCCAC
>NW_008670898.1:47156-54188 GCF_000695815.1 Acanthisitta chloris
TGGCCTCAGCCATCAATCCAGGTCTGTCTGCCTTCCAGCAGATCAACACTCCTGTCTAATTTGATGTCACCTGAAAACTGACTGAGGGTGTCCTTGGAAACCCACTAGTCCCTAGCTCCAGCTGGGTGTGGCACCATTCCTCAGCCTCCTCTGGGCCCAGCCTCATCCACCAGGTGGGTCACCTGGTCATAAAAGTAGACAGGAAATCAAAACATGTCAGACAGCTCTTCAATGTCATCACTGAGGAACAAGCCCCATTCTGGTCAATATTATGTTTTCCACCTGTCATTTAGCAGATTAGAGCTTCAAGCCCTTTCAGAAAGTGTCTGATACTTCCTTAGAACCTGGGATTTTTCTACTGATGTAACCTAAACTATACACTAAACCAGCTGCTGAGTTAGAACCCCTAGAGGTTCTAAGGCAACCAGATTAGCCATAAGTGTTTCCAGAAAACCAGTCCAGATTCCTAATGTGATAAAAACATTTGCTTTTGTCTGAATGTCCTGATTCACAGAATCACAGAATAGTGTGGGTTAGAAGGGACCTTTAAAGTTCATGTAATCCAACACCTCTGCAACGAGTAGGGGCCTTTTCAACTTGATCAGGTTGTTCAGAGTCCCAGCCTGAGCTCATCCCACCTGGCCTTAAATGTACTCAGGGATGGAAACATTCTCACCTATTGTAAAACGAGCTTCAGACATGTTTTAGCTTGGTAATTCAGACACACTGTGCACAGGTACCACCCAGATGACCAGGTGATGGTTACCTATGTTCGTTCCCAAAACAAACTTTCAAATAAGAAAGCAGAATCAGAAAAAAATTGGGAGCAACTTTCCGGATACTGTAATATGACCATAGTAATAAATCACTTTTAGTGCCAAACCCCCACAGTTTGCAGGCTGAAATTAGAATCATGAGGGAAAAAATTAAACCCACAGCTAAAGTTACTGACAGTTTTAGCTGTTGCTGTTTGATTATCATCAGAAGTGACTATCAAGTCTGATCATGCCATGACATCAGAGAAGTCCCAAGAGACAACAGTTCTGACAAACTCTCAGAGCCATGAATACCCTCAATTCCAGCTGAGGTACCCCAGGTGGTAACCACCAGTGCACTTTTCTCTGTCTCTGTACTAAAGGGTTTATGTGGCATTCTCCTCGTTGCATGGCAATCTTTGTTGCAGGTTCAATTATGTGTCAAAAAAAGAAAAGAAATTAACCTACTAATGGCTATAAAAGACACAATGAAGCTACTTTTTAAACTATTATTTGAATGACTCATTCACATTTACTTGGAATAGACAGCTTGAGATGATAGAAATATATCCCTAAGAGGTATCTTGTCATAGTGCTGCACATTGAAAAGTTGCATGCTAATCTCCCATTCATACTGGGGTCACAAATAGATTTTAGTAAGTTTAGTATCTTTCAAACTTACTTTGACATTGCAGATTTTTCTCACTCTCCCACCCAATTTATCAGACTTTAAAAAAAGACAGTAAGAATAACTTTATCCTTTCTCTTTCAAAAGCAACAAAAATCTCCTCCTCCTCTTGGAATGTTATGCTTTAGATATTTATGTAAGTAAACAATAACAGTAACAGAGAATTTACACTATCGGGATGCAGAGCTGATTTGGCATTGGCCTGAATTCTGGTGAGGTACAAGGTGACCTGTGTAACATAAGAGCATAGAACTGGGTGCTGGTTTATAATGATTATAATTAAACAAATGCTTATCCATATCATGAGATATGCCAAATCAGCCTTCTATATTTTTTTTTTATCTCCTGTAGAAGACAGTACTACAAGTCTGGAGCCACTAATTTAGCTTAATCTGCCTGATTCATTTACTGTGTCTTTCACTTCTAAGACAATTTCAAATCTAGCCCAGAGCAAACTGACAGAAAATCTTTGTGATCTGAGTCATGGGAAAGGTCATGGTTAAAGACTTTCCTAGGCTTTAGGCTGATTTGAACCACAGCAGCCCATCATGTGGAATAAGTAAGAGAGTCACAACACCTACAGTCACGAAATCTTTCAGCATCCTTGTTCTTCCTACGCGACGCAACGTTACTGACTGGGACCCTAAAAATCTTCTAATGAAGAAAAACCATGCAGCTGACCTACAGACACAAGCCTGCTCATTTTCAGATTCCTTCTCAACTGCCCCATGAGGATGGATGGCTCGGCTGAGCGGAATGCTGCGGGACTGCTGCTCTTGGCATGCTCGGGAGGCCCTCATGTACGTAACTTGTGATGTTGCCACCCATGTCAGGGGAGCTGACCTTTTCAAGCCAGAATGGCTGGCAGCTGTGACACAGGTTACATCTCCTCAATGCAAAGTCGGTGGCAGCCACTTGACCCTCCTTAGCAGTTAGAGAATGCACCTTCCACGGACAGAGAGGGGAACACGAAGCCTCTGCCTTCTGGATTCCTCCCCTATACACATGGATCCATCTATCTTCGCCTGTGTGCCCCATGAACAGTCATATTTATATACCTGTGGGGGCTGTAAGGAGCTTATTTATTATTTGTTTTCATTTAATGATCTCTGTCATTCTCCCCTAGGAATACCCATGCATACTATGCAAATCCTATTAAGCCCCTGGCAATAGTGGAAATGCCATGAGCAGCAATAACTGGTACATCAGCTCTTTGAGTGCAGGCAACTCAGGCTACCGAACTAAGCCCTCTCCTGCACTCCCTCCAGCCACCTTCATCTGCTGACAGTATCATTCCCTTCCCTGACAATCTTTTCTGGGGACCAGCGAGGGCTTGCTGCACACTTCTCCACCCCTCACCAGGAGTTCCCACATTGTGGTCTCTGACACCCCCATCTTCACAGAACACTGGCCAATCTGCATGCCAAGAGCTCACAAGGCTACAGCAGGAAAAGAGCAGGAAATCAAACACTTCCAGCAACTACCTCTAATTCAGGCAACGACTTTGACTAGATGATAAGGGCATTGTACGATCACATATCTGAGAGAAGGTGGTGAAAGAGAGGTCAAAAAATAATAATTAACCCCTATGATAAAAGAACATCCACAATACGGAGAGAAAACTGACAAGAATTCCTTCTCTCTAGTCACAGTACTGCTGAAATTTAGGGACAGTGGATTGACCCTGAGACTTAGAAATGTGTGTTACTTTGCAATGACTTCTATAACCTTTGCCAATTCACTTAGCCTTAGTAAATCACATTTTCATATCTGTGATACAAGGATAAAAATCATGATTCACTGTGAAAATCAGGGAGGTCTGAATTGCAGACTAAACCATGATCACAGTAAGAATCACTGCTTTTGTTAGGGGAAAATTTGATGTTTCTCATAACCCCTTGTCACAAGCTTTCTAGAGCCCAGAGTATGACAGCCTTGATAAAAGTAAGGTCTAAGAAGTCAATGCACTATTTTGAAAATATATATTACATTTTAACTTATCCGTTATTATCCTTATCCCTCTCTCCTTTTAGCTCTCTGCATTGCTGCTTTGCTATTCTAGTCCACATGATCTGCACTTTGATTAATTAATTTATTCTGATTATTTAACTCCTTTTTCATTTTTCCGCATTCTTCTTCCTTGATTTTTCTTCATTTATCTCCCTGTCAGTCTTTTCTTTGCATCTCTTTCTATTTCTGCCCTCAAGTAATGGTTTTTCTTTTCATCTCTGCTTCTTCCATTTATTATCTTCATATATGGAAAAATATACACTAATACCTCCAGGGAAAATAATCCACAATACAGATATCCAGTGAGAGAGAGAGGAGATCCATAGAAGCTGCAGTGCTGAAAGAGATCTAGCAGAGACAGCAAACTAAAGATTAGATATGGTTTTGCAAGTAGATACAGTTACAGAAAAGGCTAATGAAATCTTGTCATCATATGCAGAGGCATCACCTTATGTTACAGACCAGACAGATTTAAATCCAGCCTCATAGGGATTTCCTGTTAGCTCACACAGAATACTGCGTTAGGTTGTATGTGATATGCTGCTTTAGCAATCTGCAGTCTGCATAAATACCTGGATACACAGGTATCGCCGATATTCACTACGGAACTGACAACGACCTAAAGGGAATTCAAAGAGGATCAACAGAGAAAACAACAGGAACTTGAAAGGACAACTGCAGAAGATGATGGAAAATGTGGAACAGCATTCTTAGCTTGGTCAGGAAGGTGTTAAAGAGCTCATTAAAAAGTGGCAAATACAAAATATATCAGATATCAAGGAGGGAGAAATGCCTTTTCACAGCATGCACAAAAAGATAAAATGACAACAGGATAAATTAGGTTAAGTTTAATGAAAAACATGAGGGTTTGGAAGAGGCAGGCAAGAGGCATGTAAAAGTCATCACTTGGGACTTCAATGGTGAGAGACATTTTTTAATTGTCCAAGCATGTGCTGAGGTGCTGCACTGCAAATGTTTCTGTTAGAAACAGTAATTTTTCCTTTAACTTGCACTCAGACACTCGAACCTCTCTTTAAAATATTTGCTAACAAGCACCTCATTTCAGTGTCCTTCCAGATTCACAGAAATCAACACAGCCCAAAAACACAGACATTCTCTCCCTTCAGCAGCAGTTATGTTGTTCAAGATGCATGTTCAACCTTGGAGCATGATGAGCTGTAGCTGCTACTTGACCACATTGTAAGTCAATGTTAATAAAAATATACTATAAATAAATAACAGTAATTTAAATACTCATATGTTGTTGGGGGCAAGACCTTTTATCAGACAGTTAAGAAACATTAGTGAACCATGATATATTTCATCAAGGTTAACTTGAACCTAAAAATGCTACCCTAGTGCATGGAGTAATAAGACATAGGAATGGCCACCAGACAACTTGCTAATATGTAACTACAATATTCTTGATAACCTGCATTTTCAGAAATGGTTGATTCATAGGAGAGAGCTTTAAAAGAACATTGGAAGTATTAATTTCACTTGATTCACACTAACATGATTTAATGTATGTATTTTTTCTATTCTATATTTTTTCCTACTCTTTATTTTTTTTATCCAGGAAAGTGATTTTTCTTCCACAGCATTGGAAATGTCACCTCAAATTGTCACGTGAAATTAGAATTGCTCCTGAGCCAAATGATCCTGTATGTAGCTGTAAACATCATCTCCCCCAGGTGACTTTAGGAACTGTGGTTTCCTCTTCTGTAAATGTTCAGATATGATCTTTGCCTCTGGAGCTGAACAGAAAGCCAGTATTGAGCATATGCTGTCCTACCCATATGCACATGTACTTGATATTAACATGATCCATACCCATAGTGATAACACTAAACAAAAACCTCTGAGTCTAAATATAGAAGCAATGCTGCATCTGTGCATTCAAACCATCCATGCATGCAGTCTCCCTCTGCATGCAGTTTCAGTAAGACTTCCCTCCTTGGATGTGGATGCAGTACTGGCAATGAAGTGGATTCACTAGTGCTATTAATGCCCCTCTATGAAAATGCAATTTGAAAACATTTCTAAGGGCTTTGAAAAAACCACAATGAGCTAAGAAGCGATTTGTAAAAAAAAAATAAAATGCAGAAAATAAAATTTTATAAATGTGAAAAGCCAGTGTTCTAATAGCATTGGTAATTCATTTGCATTTTTCATCTCTAATATTGACTAGTCAAGCTTTACCTCATTAAATGAATGGTCTGCTTATTTGAGTCCAGGTTAAATTTACCTACTAGAGTATACAAGACAGACTTAGCAGTTTAAAGCAAGGAGCCGTGGTTAGCCAGGCCAGCCGACAAAACCATCGGATACCTGACTTTTCTAAAAAAGCCCAAAGAAACAACAACCTCAGTTACTAAAAGAAACCGTTTACTGTACTGAAAAAAATCTCTTCATACCACAGTTGCAGAGGACAAGCAGCAACAAGTGCAATCAGGTTTCCAACAGGGAATTTAACTACAAATGCCTTCTCTAATTGATCTGGCATGAGTGGTCCAGCACAGTTCAGCAACTGTGCTCCAGCTCTTGGCATCTGATGGCCCAGTGTTCACATCCCACTCCTGCACGAGGACTTGGGGCCACATGAAAAGGTCTGCAATTCTCACTTAATTTCAGGACAGACTTTACTCAGCTCTACATGGCACAGTGTATTTGCTCTAATAAGAAGTTAAACCTGCTATAATGCAGGTATGGCTGCCCCGTGTCCATGAATAGGTAAAATGGGATTTTTCTGTTGGATGTTCTCAAAACAAAGGACTTCTGCAAAGCTTTTCTGGTAGCTCATACTGGGGAGCTTTGGGATTGTTTCTCCCTCACATTCTTTCCACTGTAAGACCCCAGGTGCTATGACCTGCACAGAATATGAAATGTTGTTGCCACAGTTCATTTGCAAGTATGCAACATTTACAAACAGTTTCCAAAGCATCTTTCAGAAACTGGGTCTTTTTTTCCCATTATCCTGCAAGTAAAGCAACAGAAGAGCTCACACAGAGGGGTTAGCAAGGGGAAGAGCTTGTGGCAGAAATGCTGTCTCCACTCAGGTGTATCTGGGTTTATCCTGACGACTTGGCACCACTTCATATGAGCACTGACTAGGCACATCAGCTCCTACTCAGGAACGGAGACAAATCTTTCACCCCTCTTTCATTCTTATTCATATATTTCTGTCAATATTGATTGTTCCAAATTAATCCACACCTAATGAACAATTTGATGAAGGAACAACACACCAAGTGGCACATTTTGCACTTCCTAATCCTTATTCTCTTTCCCACTACGTGCAGTAAGGTTGTACACATTCCCTATTTGGTGAGAACAGAATTAGCCTATGGTTTTGCTCAAGGGGAGGAAAGCTAGAAAATCCAGATTTCATTCCTAATTTTGCTCCACTATTGGGCAAAGTACTGTCTCAAACAGCCCACCACATAACAGGAATCATTAAACTAGCAACTAACAAAGTTGAATTAGTAAAGTGCTTTGAGATCCCTGAATGACCAATGCTAGGGGGGAAAAAAAGTGTACCACTGCACAGCGAAAAATGACAGCCATGTGGATACAGGA
>NW_008670898.1:54200-81899 GCF_000695815.1 Acanthisitta chloris
TTTTTGTCAACAAAAAGCAGGAAAGGAGGATACTGTTACTTCTCTTGAATGGTTACAAGATATTTGTTCCCAGAGCTTATGCAGGAAGGTCACAGTTATCCTGACAGGCTTGCCTTTCACTGAAGTACTTTTAAAAAGTAGGTGGGTTCAAGGATCACTTTTTAAAAAGTCAGGTAGGGAATATTTCCAAGTTCATCTTCTGAACCTCTGACAAAAGCAGGAAAGGAGGATACTGTTACTTCTCTTGAATGGTTACAAGATATTTGTTCCCAGAGCTTATGCAGGAAGGTCACAGTTATCCTGACAGGCTTGCCTTTCACTGAAGTACTTTTAAAAAGTAGGTGGGTTCAAGGATCACTTTTTAAAAAGTCAGGTAGGGAATATTTCCAAGTTCATCTTCTGAACCTCTGACACACCCCTTAAGTCACTTTCCCAGTACTCAAAACCTCTGTTAAATCTGCCCTCTTGTAATTACTGGGCAGCCTCTGCCTCAGAATAAATCTAACCGACTTTTTGGCACTGTCATATTAAAACTTACCTATCAACTCATTGCACCGCTTTAGCTCTCCCTAAATACATACTTGAGAGAGAATTTATGACCAGGAATTGCATTTTGCAAAATGATTAAAGTTACCAAACATCCATAAAAAGTTGCAGCTGTAGATATCATTTTTTGAAAGTCTGCTTAATTTATAAGAGGTGGAAGGTTTATTGTTATTTAGAGTCCACAGTGATGCAGCATTTTAGCATTTTGCTGAAGCTATACACAGCTACTGCCTCATTTATGAATTTTACATGTTTTTAAATTGCAATGTTTGTAACTGGGGGCATCTGCATGCTGGGAAAGGTGGAGAAAAACAGACTGTCCTTACTGTTCCCCACCCTACTGTGAAAATGTGGAGCTGGTCATGCTCCTTCTAACAAGGCTGTGAACCACACAGTGAGCTTCAACGTTTACTCTCAATTGAGAGCATCCCTCTCTCTCTCTCGTCCTGTCACCAGACATCACAAGAAGAGCCTAGCCCCATCTTCTTCATACCCTCCCTTTGGATACTCATACATTGATAAGAGGCCCCCCCAGTATCTGCAGCTTAACAAAGTCTCTGCAGTGTCATCAGGTGAAAGGTGATGCTCTCGCTGTCCACTTGCACCCACTGCCCAGTGTGAACTGGCAACCCCATAGATCAATGAGCATCAGGCAATGAGTAGCATCTTTCCACTTTCAGGGATGTATGCATCAAATGTATGTATGCTCCTACACTCCAAGCTTTTGGCTCTGCATACTAGTCAGTTCCTTCTCCACTGTAAGGCAAAATCACCCTGACTCTTCAACAAACTTGGACAGAGACTTGGAGAGTCTCAATTAAACAGCAATTGAAGCTGCCAACAATGTGTTAAAGAAAGACAATGACAACTGAAATTGAGTCAGCGTAAACACTGGACATGGCAAATGGGCAAGTACCTGTTTGGAAAATTTTGGGGTTTTTTAATCGACTATTGGTTCGGAAGGTTTATTCCCATTTGCAAATTGATCCATGAGGTTAGACATAAAACATCACCATTCACATCCTTCCAGCTGCCCTCCATACAGTTATCAGCTTGCTAACAACTGAGGTCCTGACAAGCATCACCACTGCAATGTGTGCACCCGAACTGAACAGAGATTTCCAAGGTTAAACGAGTACAATGCACCGATCTCCAGGCTAAGAGGTGTGCAATGGAGTACAGTACCTATCTGCATACCCTGCTGTCATCAGTAACTCCTTAATCTTGTGTTAATTCATTTTTTTATTTTACCAAGCTAGACTTCTGTTATAACTAAAAACTAATAAAAGGCATTTTGATTTATATCTGTAAGAAATCCAGTCTCTCCCCCTTGAGCCATATAATTGTCCGGCTTAATTGAATTCTACATTGTGGTTATGATGCAATTTTAAAAATCTAAAAAATCCAACAAACCCCCAAAAAGTAACCAAAACCCCAAAACAAACTCAAAAAGCTCTTTTCACTACTCCTGAATTTCTTTTGCACAGGCAGTGTTTTATCTATGGGGAAAGCCGGAGTTCCTGTCAATTGCAATAAAATCTAAATGCTTCTTAATAACTGGAGTGAAGTCAAAAGGAGTCACAACAATGAGGAATTAGACATTAGCAGCAGTAATCATGGACTAATTGAAACAATAACCTATTAACTGGTGTTTTGGCAGTCCTTGCAGACACAGGAAGCTATATATAAGCAAACCTGGCATTACGAAGCATATAGACTTAATGCCTCAATGAAAACCTGGTATTGCCAGGAAGAGACCTCACACTTTCCTCTTCTGTGAGAATATAAAGTGCTAAACGCTTGTGTTAAGTTTCACAATCGGGGCACATTTCATGTGAAAGAACTCCAAGACAGCTATTTAAAGAAAAAAACCAAACCATTTTGCTCGGCACCTTTACCACTAACAGAGAGAGAGAGATGTAAATTCTTGCTTGGTAAGGAAATTATTTTGTTGTCAGGGTTTGTTTCCAGAGTAGATAGGTATCCTATCATTAAGAGATGGCACGCTTAAGTAATTAAATCAATTTTAGTAGATGAGCATTAACATGTCAGCTACAGGGAGTGTTTGCAAAGGTTACCCCTTCTGAGGATGCCCAACAGTACCACTGCTTTCCAGTTTACAGCACAGGACAATTTATTCTATGAGGGACAAGTTTGCCATCGCAGAGTGTCCCCTGCAACACAGGAAACCCTTCTGTCACTCGACAGAAACTGAGCATCCGCTTGTCTTTCATTCCCTGCAAAAGGACGAGGCAGATGTTTGACGAGGAGCTACGGCCAGTGCCCCGAGACATGCCATCAGTCCATACTCAAATAATTCACTGCAAAGCTCTGTCCACCTGTGTGAAATACAGGACCTGTTCACTAATGTAGCTGATACCAGAGAAGAAAGACCTGGCAGAATTTAACTCTTCAAAAATAAACAACCCTTGCAAACAAAACATTTACCTCAATAATTCTAGAAAGGGACTGAGGAGCAGCACAAGCTGTCCTGCAGAATATCTGTGCCAGAGCTGACAGTCTTGCAGCCTAAATCTGTAGACCAGAGCAGTATATGATGTAAATGTTGTACATCATAAAAATCAATGGTTCTTTTGCTAAGTGGTCAATATTTATTTAACTTTAGCATTGTTTAATTCAATGCATCAATTAAAGATAGTGTAATGTCTACTTGGTCCCAAGCTGCTGTTTCTGTTTGTCGTTACCTCATCTGTTTGATATCTCTCATGTCTTTAAATCTCTGCTCTTTTGTCCCCTTGCATAACTCAAGGACAGGAGTAATTGACATGAAACTTTTAAAAATTAATTTCACCGTATATGCCACTAACAGAGAGTGCAAGTCCTCAGAATCATTTATAACTTCATGGTGATTGGCCCTGACAAAACAATACCTTAAAAACTCACAAAAGTAAATTATGGTCCAGGCAAATGGCAGGATGTGAGCTGGGCCCAAGGCTTGGAGTGCAGCCAGGCAAAAACAAAGTAATGTGCTTTTGATATTAATAACAGAGATGATATTGATCCACAAGCCAGTGTCACTTCGACGCTCAGGCAAGGAGATTGCTTCAGGCATTTAGACCACTGAAAGCCACTTTCCATATAGGCCATCTAATTCTGGGAGGCTTTAATTATACGTAATGGAACCCAGTTAAAGGGCCAGATACCTATTTACTCATCTTGGATATGGGCTGTGATTCAGGAAGCTGTCAAAAAGGTATATAACTCAATTCCTAGATTTCAAAAGGCAGTCGTCTTCTTGTATGTTTATTTCATCTGCGTATTTGGCTCAGAGCCTGCCGGGAATTTGTAGGTACATGGACTCAAATTACAGGATTATATTTTTTAGAAGACCTGGAGCTAATCATCTTTTTTTTTTTTGTGTAATTTTTTTTACATAATTTTTTTTTTTTGCCACCACACAACAGAAACAGCACCTCAGGAGAGTCAACATCTCATACTGAAACACAGAGTGCACGAGGAAAGAGATAGCACAGATCTACAGCTTGAAAATACCCTCCTCCACGTGAGTTTGCACACACCTAAAAATATATATTTGTTACGCTCAAATAGAAGTGATCAGATTTAAATAAATAAATTACTTGCCTTAAATCTACTAGAAGAAGTTGTCCCTCAAACATTTTTTCCCAGGGAAGGATACTGAGGAGTGCTAAAGATTGTTCCTATTCTTGCTATACCCTTACTTGCTCAGAGGACAGCATTTTCTAGGGTTAAGGAAAGGGGAAGTGAAGCATATATGGGAATGCATCAAGGGAAAACCTGGGTAACCAACAATGATGTAGATCTGCTGCAAAACAGTGCTTCTAATTTGATTTCTGCTTCAAGCTCAAAAGTAGCAATGCTTTACATATTAAACACATGAAAACATTTCACAAAAGCAGGGGCAAGGCAAAGTAAAGCAGGCAGCCAACAGCTTCCTACAGTTTGTTGGGGTGATTCTACAAGAAAAGCTTTCAGCTCCTCTTTCAATGTGGAAGGTTAAGTTCAGCTCTTGAAAATAGGGAGTTTCCCCCTGTACTCAGCATTGGTGAGGTCACACCTCAGTGCTGCGTTCAGTTTTGGGCCCCTCACTTTAACATGGGCAATGAGGAGCTGGAGTGAGTCCAGCAATGGGCAATGAGGCTCATAAAAGGTCTAGAACACATGTCTTATGAGGAAGGTTCAGGGGTGACCTCATGGCTCTCTACAGCTACCTGAAAGGGGGTTGTAGAGAGGTGGGGGATGTCTCTCCTGCCATGGCTGCAGGGAGAGGACTAGAGGGAATGGCCTTGAGCTGAGACAGGGCAGAGTCAGAGTAGATATTAGAAATTTTTTCACTGTTAGGGTGTTTAGGCACTGTGAATTGCCCAGGGAGGTGCTGGAATCCCTAGAGGGGTTCAAGAGACATCAGGATCTGGCACTGAAAGATATGGTTTAGGGGTTACAGTGGAGTGCCAGATTAAAGAGTGGACTTCATGATCTTAAAGGTCTCTTCCAACCTTGATGATTCGATGATTCTATGAAAATAAAGCTCCATGAACTGACACTTAAAAGACTTAAAGTTATACATTCACTATGTAGTGGTGGCACATTATTGTCATTCTATATATTCTTGGTGTCAGAGATAAGAAGACAAGAATGATCAAGATTACCAACAAATGACTAATTGTTTTTATTGGTCTAATGTCTAATTCAGACATTAAGGAGGCTGCAAGAAAGGCAGTCTGCTGATTTGTCTGGAGGGCACCTCTGTTGCTTTTTTCAAATGGATATATTGGTACAAAATGAGCAGAATGCTAAGAGACAAAACATGTCAGAACACAGTATAGAACAAAACCACTGTGCTGCAAATGCTGCCAGCCAAGCATCTGCAAATCTACTGTCTGCAGTCAAGATTCACTCAATTTAAGAGGAGTAGCCGGGAAGGAGAAAGGTAAAAAGGATTTGGTGCTAAGCCAGCATACATTTTTCCCTCTGTAATTTGTCATGTTTCCTCTTTTAATTTCTGTAAATAAACAAGACTGGCCATTTGCCTACTTTGGGTAGAGATGTTTGCAAGCCCTCTTATATTCTCTGCTGGTTTTTACTGGAAACCTCCCAAATGAAAGAGTTAATTCACTTTCTATATTAAATATTTACATAAAAATGTACAGGAAGGTGTGTGTAAATTATAAATAATGTAAGCCAGGACTGGTCTCCGTTAGAGCTAAGAGACCCAAATTGTACCATCATAATACATTATTCACATATAATGCATCTATTCTCCTCCATTAGTGTTACTAGAAAAAGCCCCTGAGTGCTTAACTTGAATTTGGAAGAGTGTAATAAATGTGAGATAAACAAATAGCAGTGGGATGCATCTGTAGTTAAACAAGTGTAAATTAGAGTTCAGCCTAATTCCTCCAAAGTATATATAGGACAAACATGATGCTCTCCAGAAACAAGAGATCAGTTACAAACTATAAAAAAACCCCACAATAAATCCAAATTATTTGACATATTTTCCCTCTCTTCCTCTCTCCTCCCACTCTCCAAAGAAAAAAACCAAAGGTTTCACAGCAATCCAAACCCTGGATTCCTCTGATCAGTCTGTGAGCCAAACTGCAGCAGTGAGGGCAACAGTTCCCAACACAAAAGGCAAGGACGGAGAGAAGGTGCCCACCCCAGCTGAACACGTGGAAGGAAAGCGGAGCCGGCAGACACTGATGGGCAGGACACATGCTCCAGAAATGGGTTTGGCTTCCTGCAAGCTCAGGAAAGCCATTCCTTCTCCTGCCATGTGTTTTCCCTTCAACTAAAGAGCTCCTTCTCCTAGGCCCAGAAAAATATCAGCTGCTGATTACCGAGAGCTTGAGAAGTGATTTGTTAATTTTCCACTTGCTCTCAGCTGTGGAACATGACTGCATCCAGCAGCAGTCACTGACTCCTCGAGCAGGTTTTGCCAGGTGTTTCCTGAGGCCTCAAGCCTCTGTTTCTTTTTCACATGGGTTTGTATAATTATAATCTACAGAATTGTTTTGGCAGTTCTTGGGGCAATTTTTTACTTTTTTTGTTGTTTCTTGGAAGTGAAGAGCTTCCTAGGCCTGGAAAGTGTTTAGAGATCTGCAGGTGAACGTGTTGTGGTAAGCACACCGAACATCCTCATTACTCATCCTCAGTGCTGGTTGCAGTGTGTTCAGAACACTGTGCTGTGGTGCATAGGCATGAAGTTAATGTCAGGGCTCAGGTGCCTTTCAGAAAGGCTTCATAAACATTACTCGTTGAAATGAGAAAGTCAACTGCTATGTGAATAGTGTTACTGCTGTTTTGTTTCAAAACTATTTATTCCTGCTCACTATGGGTGTTCAAGTTAAAGAAGCAAGCACTTCTGCCAGCTTCAACTCACAGTTTGAATGACTTCTGTTTGGCAAGAAATTTTGCTGTGATGATGAGACTTATGGCAGCAGCACAGTCCTTTTCCTTTCCTTCCTTCAGGGCTCAGAGACCTTTGCTAAAATCATAAAATTCATTACTAGTGCAAGGAGAATGAGAGTAAAAATCGTTGCCTGGTTAGTGGCATATCTTGAACAAATAACATTTCCAGCACAAGAGAATTTTCACTGCCTGAAGAGTGAGTGGAGAAACACATATTTAACAAAGAATCTCTAGTGGCAATTCTTAATAGCATTTATAAGTTGCACTGTAAGCAATTAATAGGTCTTGCACTGAAAACCTGAACAGTGATTAATATGCAGCTGAGAAACAGGGATTTCCCTGGACATCAGAAGAGTAGAAAATTCAGTAAATTAGGGAAAAAATTGAGAATTGTGGCAGAATGCAGCTCTTACTCTCATGTTGACTTTTTTCAGCATCTAGTAGCATGAGTTCCGAAGATGGAAAACAAGTAAGATGATGTACGTCTTGCAGGTATGACAAGAGAGGTATGGGAGGGGGTCCCAATGCTTAGGCATACATCAGCTCCATGACTTCTGTCCTAGCGTACTATGTAGGGTGTAACCAATGGTGCGTGTTCTATTGGTCTCCACAAGCTGTTAAAGCAGTGATCCCTATCGCCTCCGCCCCGATGGCTCTCTCGGGGCTGTCTCTGTTTAACGGGACACAGGCAGGCAGAGAGTCACATCGGCCCACTGGGAGATGCCTCACCCAGGGGGAGCCAAGCATTCCCACATGGGGGTGGGGAGCCAGGCATTCCCACAGGGATATAATTTGGGGTTTGGACCAGCACAAAGCCCTTTGCCTGCTGGATTCCCAGAGGACAAGAGCTGCCGCTGGACCTTCAGGAGAGGATGGATCTGCGGGATCACTGCTCCAACAGACCCACTGCTCCAGGAGTGCTGCAGCCACCATTCATCGGACTGCTGCCAACACCCTGACTGACAGGCTGTCAGGTCACTTTCTGACTCTGTCAGTGCTTTCTTTTTGTACTGTTGCATTCGTTGTTTTGTTTTTCCTATTAAATTGTATTTCTGACTTGGAGTCTCTCACTGGTTTGCTTTCAAACCAGCACAACTTTCTAAAAAAATCTGTTGGATGCCATATCCAAAAGCTTTGTGTGTTACAGAAAATCCTCAGAGCCAAGAAATATCTCTAGATATCCTCAATAAAGTTTTAAAAGTGTTGGTGCCACCTGAACAAAAGAGCAATAGAAATAATAATAATATTAAGAATATAGTAAAGCTTCCCAAAGAACTGCTGCAGAACCACATAAAGGACTCAACATCACAATTTTTTTTAGTGTTACCAGTTCCTTTGCCGGGTACTTTTAAGCTGTATGTTCCTCAGATGAAGGGAGTCAGACGTACACCTTGGTAAAATGTCCAGCACAGCAGAATCCAAATTGTAAGTTGACAACGTGTATGTTAATTTAAATGTTAGGCAACAAATTTATGATATCCTAGAATATACCCCAGGCAAAACCTACAGAAAAGCATCCCCAAATCACTTGAGAAAGTGGACTTCAAAATAGAGAACGCTTTTTCTCCCAGCAAGTTATTTATCCTCCTCCGTTCATTAACATCCTATTAGCTCCGGAGCCCTTTCCCCAGTGCTGAGGTTTGCTTTTCAACAAAACAAAACAGTATTACAAAACAAAACAACAAAGAACCCAATCTCAAACAAAACCCTCAGTGTAATTAATTAAAATAGAGGCAGATCCATAGAAATGCTGAAAGAACAGTCACAGCAACAGGGAAATCCCCACAGGAGCTACTGAGACTCCCGAGAGCTGCTGCGCAGAGCGGAGTGCTGCCCGCCCAGAACTCACTGCACACTGGGATGGTGACAGATCTGCTCAGCACCACAAAGATCCGGCAGATCCACTGGCACAGCTTCTTTCTGCTCCAGAGGATTTCCCTGGCACTCATGTGCTGACTGAAAAGTGTGCATGAAATTAAAGTGTGTGTGTACCAACGGGGACTGCGTGTCTGTGTGCAGCTATGTAACATTACCAAAACCTCCTTTACCGACAGAGTTGAAACAGTCACTTAACAAATTAAGCAGTATTTTCTCTATCATCGCATTTTTCTCAATGTAAGTCCATGTTGTTTTCTTCAATCTTTATCATGAGACCTTGGGCTCTCCCTTACTAAGAATTTCATATACAAATAATTGAAATTACTGATAAACAACCTGATTTAATAAGATATAAGAATGACTATAAACCACTCTAGTTCTATTATCTTGCTAAAATTCGCTAAATTATTCAACAAATATAATTACATTAATTGAATTTCTAAAGTTGCATAAAATAGAAAGGAGAGGAAAAAACAGACAGACCTGAGGCCTTCATATTTTAAGAGAATTTCTCCTGGAAAAGACTAGGTCAATATAATAAAACATTTACTTTTGTTTATGTTCTCTAACAACGCCCATCATTAGCAAATATGCCTTTTTCTGTCCTATTTCCATACATAATTCACTAGAAATAGGACTGTTTTAATCCCAAACACTCCCTTATGATATTTGCATCCCAGTCTCCCACTGGGGCAGGACACAATATTCAGACCCTGAATACTGACTGAAAATAAATGGTAAAATAACTGACTTGCTTTCCTAGGTTTTGGAAAGTGCTGTGTAAAGAACAGCCTCAAGTGTGAAAATTATCTGGTTTTCACAATTACCTCATCACAAACAGCTGAAGGTGTTAACTAATGGTACAAATACAAAATATTTTTTTGCAAAATTTCTGAAAGAATAGTATTATTGTGGGTACATTTATATGCTTATTTAATGTGATAGTGTCCCTTTACGTAAACTTGTCACAGAAGATTTATTCTCCCCACTATTGTCTAAGAGTACAGCACGAGGAACACAAAAGGTTCAGTGCCCAGGACACAAACCCTGGAGGCTTCAGCTAACAAAGGGACTGACTAGGGGAGCCTGGGTGACACAGTGAATGAAGTGTTCACTGGATCCTTTTGTTACAGATAGCAGAAATATAAACAATATTTGATTCAAAGAAATTAGGAATGATGTTAGCACCAAAACCACTGAAATTGCAGTGTTCAAGCTCTGGAAAAGGTAGCGGATATCAACAATTTAATTATTTCCAAATACTTTATCATTTATCTAGAAGTAATGACTCAATTTTATGCCGCTGTCATGGTTTTTCACTTTTTTTTTTTTTTTTTTTAGTTTTTCCATCATTCTCTTCCATTTAACGAATACATGGATTTTGAATATTAGGTGAATAGTCCTTGCAACTGAACACAAAGGGGAAATGATGCAGACAGCATTACGGTCTCGCTTCCTCTCCTTGCATTAGGTGGAAATTATATGCAGCAGGGATTATGCTTTGTTTAAAGCTGTGCCTCTGCCTCTAAAAGAATATATTATACAAATCTTCTAATGTCGTTGAAATTCTCCAAAACTTGATTGTGTCAGACATAATGTGGCAATGAGGTTCTTATCCCTACCTTATGCCGAATAAATATCTAATATCAGAGAGTATAACCTTGGAAAAGTATACACCAGGGAATATCCCTCCTGTCAATAATTCATCGTGTGTTGGTGGGAAGGTGCACTTGGCAAGCCCCTGACATTACACAGAATACATTAATGCCCACACAGCCCCAGCTCAAGGAGCGACACGGGGGGAAGGGGAGAGCATAAGCAGACCGACCTCCCTTCAGGTCCATTAGAAAAAAACACCCTAGAATTATTCAAAGTAGCACTCTGTCTAGAAAAAGCAAACCAAACAAGACCCCCTCCTCACCAAGCCCATAATCAAAATTATTGCAGGGAGAGAAGCATGGGAAATACAAATCTTTACACATGCACGTGCTACATAGAATTTTCCAGCTGTAAGACACGCAGTAGGAGCTTCCCTGATCCAGTGCAGATGGAATTACACTGCCAAGAATCTGGAGTAACACAGTGATGAATGAGGCCCACAGAAGTCCACATATTAGTTCTACTAATGCTCATCCAAAAATCAATACATTTAGGTTCAGTGTTGTTTCTATAGGCAAAAAATGCGGGTGCCATTCAGATGAGCTCAAAAAACCCAAGATAATTCTCTGATAGTATGTATCTGCCTTAAAGATTACTGCAATTTTAATTAAAGACAAAATTATAGTAAATTTCAATACAGTTTGGGGTCTTCTGCATTCCTATTTACTCTTCTACTGTTATGGTTTTAATGATTTAGGAACCAGAAGAATAACTAAGAAACCCAACAGTCATTATCTCAAATAATGAGACTTTTTAATGCAAAAATCAATGTTTGTTATAATGAAAATAGATTCCTCAGCTCCTGCAGGATGATATATACAATTCTTTTTCACTGTTAAATAGAATGTGATTGCTTATTTTCACCAACATGATGAACATTTTTATTCAGAAGTAAAAATAAAATATCAGAATTTACTTACTGTTATTAAGCACATGTATTTAAACAGAAGCTCCGATGATACGACTGAAGCTGAGCAAACTGGAAATAATTTTCTGTGAACTTTCAGAAGCTTGAGGAAGAAATGCAAAATTTTCAACAACTAATGAAAGAGCTCACTCTGGGAAAAAAAATTGTCTGGCTGCATTCCAGACAGTAGAACAAACCCTTCATTTGTTATTTCAAATGAACCAAACTCAAAAGCTAATAAAATAATCTTAAGCAGGGTTAGCCAATTAAAATAAGACACTTCTTTCACACCAATATATCGAAACTGTTGTCAATACTGAGGAAATTATTATTACAATTGTGATTTTGATTATTATGCTTTAGAGTTGATGCATGTATTTATGGACAGTTTTGATCTCCGAACTTAGGAAAAGCATTCATATTAAGACTTCAGAGCCATATTCTATTAAGTGTTCAGATGACTTAAAAAAATGCATAAAAACTCAGAGGCTTAAATTCTTCATTTGGAGACACTCTGGGTATTTCTCACCAGTTCTGTTTGGCTTGGTTTTCATGCAAGGACTAAAAGGTGTAGAATCAGAGTACGAAAAAGAAAATATGCAGCAAAGCTGCCAATACCCTTTAAAATGCTTTCTTAGGTTCTTCTTTGAGTAACAGGTGAAGAACAAGTTCTCACTGGAATAGAACTACATCTGCAGCAGATCTGCATGTGAATCTGCAAGTACTCACCAGCAAGAGGTTTGGGGTCAGGGAAGGGTTTCTGAGCTCAATTTGCAGCGATTATTCTGGTATTGCTATCTTGAATAATAGACATTTTTGGCAACTGCCATCTCGAAGTGTGCCTTTTGCACAAACGACAGTGACAAAAATGTATCGTTCAGACATCTACACATAGGAAGAATTTCTTGTAGTGACACAAATGCTTAGGCAAAATGTCATCCATCTTGACTGGGTGCCCAGGCAGGTCTTGGGATCTTTGAGCAGCGGCTGCACAGTCAAAGCAGGGGAAACGAGCAGGTTGCTCTGGGCTGTGCCCACTTAGCCTTTGTTCTTGGCTGTTTCTATGTTACAGACTTTAATTTGCTCATGAGGCATAGCAATGTTTTAAACGGCTACAGAACAACTAGAATTATACAAGCAGTTTCCAAAAGAACTTTTTTCCTTTTGTGGTTTGATAAAGCTGTGCCTTTGCTTCTCACTAACAATAATTTTTCATGAATATTGGAGAAATGAAACTTCGTGTGGATGACTTACTAATGAAAAACAAATTGCACTCCACACAGAGGCATTTGTGGAAATAAACATGAGAGTTCCACGAGCAAGAAACTTGCTAGGATCTATGTATACTTATTTAGTAAAACACAATAATAATTTTATGTCAGGTAATATTTTCAGTCACAGGTAAACTTTTAGGTCAAACTTGACATTGTTCTCAAGATTGATAAAAATTGTTAGAAAAACATTTTCAAGTAAGGGTTTTAGCAAATCATCATCTGCTCATAGGTATGATCCAGACAGAATTAAAGCCTAAACTATTTGAGTAAATTACTCACCGTGACATAATTTTCTAATTTTCAAAGTAACTGTGATTGATACTAAATCGAGAACAGCAATTTTTGCCTATAATGGCAGAATTCAGATCATTACAGTAATATATGAGTAACCAAGAAATGCAGTTATGCAGGAACTTTCCCTGATTTACATCCTCTTTGCAACAAAACATGCAGGGCCTCACATTATGGAATCTGTGCACATTTGCATAAGCTGTTTCATTGTGGTGCATGCTTGTCTACGTCTTTCTGAAGCAACTTTCAGGATTTAAAAGTATTTTATTTACAGCACACAAGCTACCACTGTTGTACTACATCTGCCTTAATTATTGCATAAAGCAAATAGTTAAACGTCGCTATGTCACATAGCAGATTTGTTAATAAATGGCATATACAGCAGAAGGGAGTCACAGACATGAAATGTGTCAGAAGACTTAGAGAAACATTCCTAAGGAACCAGCTGGTCCCTGACTAAATACCCAAAGTACCTCAAGAGAAAGAATTTCTTAGAAAGTTGAACAGCACCAAAGTTTCAGGATAGGGCTACTTTCGATGAAGGGGTTTTCCTAATATCATTCATGGTTGTTGTTGAAATAACTCACTTCACTGAGAAATGGAACAAACCATGAATAATAACCAGAAGTCATATTAGCAATACAATTTCTAGAACATGAATACATTCACTTCAGAGGTAATACAGAGGCAGTTTTCAACAGAACTTGGAACAAACATTTATAAGAAGAACTGAGCCTTTCTTGAAACCTTTAGTGTAGTGGAACAGCTTCTCTTCTTTCTGTCTCTTTAGCATTAGGAGTTTGAAAATCGGTACTGCATCTTTTCCAACATGCTGCCAGCTAAACTGAAGGCCCAATCAGCATACATAAACCTTGCCCCTAAGCAGTCTGTACTGGTTTATACAGAGACTAGGATTGCTTTGAATTACACATGCAATCAGAACATTTCATAGAGCAAATTGTGGTCATTTTGACAACTATACAGCAAGCTTAATTTCAGGCCCAAGTATACAGGATATTCAGAAATACAATAAGGTAATTTAACTTTTAAAAAGGGGAGTATATAGTATAAATTAGTAGAAAAATCATGACACTCACAAACTTGTTCTAAAGATGTATTGTTCCTTTTTCTTCAGGAACACACCACACCCCCCCCAGTTTCTATTAAGAATAAATTAACCACTAAAGAAGAATTCCATTGATGGACAATTCATACTGGAAATCTATTTTAACCTTGGAAAAGAAAGGCAGAGAACAGAGGAAAGGAAAGAGGGAAGAAGAGAATTATCAACATTGTTTTCAGCACAAGTCCAAAATATAGCCCCATACTAGCTACTCTGAAGAAAATTAACCCTACCTCAACCAAACTGAGCGCACATAAATACTGGATCAGTAAGAGATCAAATGCCAGAGAAGAATATGTAAAATAGAACACATTGGTTCCTAGGATGTCCCATGCCCTTTAGCAAGGATAAGGCTACTCTCAACTATACAGGTCTCATACGAGAAGTGCCAATGTTTGTTACTAACTTCTGCCATCCAGTCCACTATCTCCTTTCAATTTAAGATTTGTGTTAAAAGGCATAAAACTTAAACTTGTTATTTGGAACTATGGAAATTTTTCACATTTTGATTGATAGCAACATCATCATCTTAGTCTGATTTATCACTCATCATTTTATACCCCTGCCAAAAAGGGTTAAAAGCTGTCTCTTTCCAAGCACTTACTACCTGACCTTTTCATAGCTAATTTTACTACCACGGCAGATTTTTAGCTTTCTGTATTCCTTAATGCGCACCATGATAGTAGCTGGAATCTTCTCATTTCTTCAAACTGTCTCTTCCCAATTATTTATTTAAAAGCTGTGTAGATAAGCTCTCCATTCTCACCTAGATCAGTGATAAGAGAGGAAATGGCCTTTATAGAGTGTCTCTGCTTTTTAAAACAGATAGAAATAATAAGGTTGGCCAAAGGAAAAGAGAAAATTAGGCATTATGAGGGTAATAACTTAGAAAGCGTCAGATTCAGAACAATTGAATTCAATGACATTTAATGCTATGGAAAACAATAGCAGCAGCCCAGCCACCCATCTGATTCATGTCTAGTTCATGTTTAACAAAACAAGGCTAAGGGTCATGCAGTCATGAGTCCCATAAATAACCTGTTAATGGGATTTCCAAACAAGCTGTCCTCAAAATGGTTTTTCGTCTCACAGAAAGAATATTAAAATGCAAATGGATTCGGGCTGTGTCCCCATAAACAACCATGTTCATTTAACCTCTGACCTCAACGTTTAACTGCCCATTCCAGCAATTTGTACGGTATTAGCCACAGCATGCCACTCCAAAGTGCTAACTTTGAGAAGAGAGGACTAAATGAATGGGCTGCTATCTGTGGTGATCAGTTAACCATGTCAAAATTACTTTACAGGCATAAAACTATTATTTTAAAACTCCCCTTTAGTTAGTTAATTTTTTTTGCTGAGGGAAAAAGATGTGCCAAAGAAGGTACTTTGAAACACTTTTAACTGCACAATGCTATGTGCCAGCTCAATGGAAGATCGGCTGGAGCATTTTGGCACAGGCTGCCTTCACCTACTGCTTTCCTTGGCCAGCAGCCAGGACCACTTGGTGAAGCACTTTGTATTCTACAGTGCTAAGTCCAGATTTTCTTGACCCTTTTCTGTAGCAAGATATTCCAGGCATTCCCTGCAGCATCTTCAGTCACATTTTTAGAAGAATGTGCCTCTTTTTCTTAGAATATTAAAAAAAAACCCCTACCTGCCTGACAGGAATAATTAATAAATCATTCTTTGTTCAAAATCAGCCATATCTCTCCTACCTGGTAATCCTCATGGGTCATGTGGGTAGACCTTCAAATGGCCTATGGGAGCTTGTCTGACCACGGACAATGTCAAATTAAAACAACAAGCAAAATATCTGGCAATTGTTCTGAGTTACTGGTATCATGAAAATCACACTAAATACCCACTCAAACCAATCAAAGTATGAAGGTTGCTCTTAACAACTTGGTTTTAAAGGAAGCAAATTAATCTTTGCAGGCATGTGACTTCTGAGAGGGGAGAGGGTAAGAGCCCCTTTGGGGTGAACTGTGTTACAGCAGGCAAGAAGTAGGAGGGTCATCAGAGTACTCTTACCTGATGAGGTGTCTGCATTTTTTCATCACAGAACTGCTATTCCAAAATACTTATGGTACTTCAGAGCTTATTAGAAATTTGCAACTTCCAGAGAAAACTGCCACAGTTGACACTGGATCTAAAAGTTGTTTCAAAGTTTGCTGCACAGCTCAGTGAGGAGGAGGAAACAATTGGAGCTAACAGTGTTTAGAAAAGAATGGTTATTTTCACGATTGCTAACACTGGACCATGCCCAGTGGTACTCTCAGTTGATTACTCGTGGACTGATTTTTTCTTGTCAGTTTTGGATTTAGATTTTTTCACAGTACATAAATCCTTTCCTGTAAACAGCACTTTAGGGGCATAGTTTCAGGTACTGCTCAATTGCAGGTCACTGACTTGTCTTGTCTTGCTCACACTGATTGGAAGTCTCTGAATATTTAGTACTCAGTTTCATTTTTCTGGAATGTGTCCACTTGTCCAAGAAAACCCTAAGTGAGGACTTCCCTCCTAGAAGAGGTGGTAATAGGTCTTTATATCTCATCACCTATTAACTTGCAACTTTCTTTTTCCATATCAAAGTTGGAAGGAAAGTGGAGGAGAGGCCTTGAACTGCTCAGTGACTCTCCCAGCATGGCATGTATTGAAGATTTATGTTTAGTTAGCTGCACCACTGGCTTACTGAGGACCATTCCTTAAAAGTTAAATCTAAGGCCAGAAAAGTTAGAACTGGAAACTTTCTCTTCTGTAAGGGGCTGAAAGCCGAGTCATTAATGCTGCGATCGGTCTAATCCAGAGCATTTGTCGCCACTAATTATTATGGACAAGCCTCTTTATTGAACCACATCCTTTTATCAACATTAGGATGCATGAGCCGAGGCTGTTGTTTTAAACGCACTCATTAACCACACAAATCAGCCCTGTTGACAGAGCGCTTTTGAATTAAGCATCAGACTGTAGTCATTGGACAAGGAGCAATTTATAATGCCATTAGCAACACTTGCGAAGGTTACAGGCATCAAAAATTGTTCAGCCGTAATTATTCTTAATGGATACAAGGAATAAACTGACGCAGGACAGCTTTTTCATTAGCTTTCAATCAAGCCTGATGGCTCTGAGAAATGTACAGTAAATGCATTTTGGGGAGAAATAATGATGCTGCAGCACCTTTCATTGGAAAATGCTCTCAGTTCAGAACTTAACTTTTAATAACCTTAATTTTATATAATTAAAAAATCTGATTTGCTTTGAATATCTTACAATTAATTGTTTTGGCTGCTGTTTAACCCTTTTTCAAGTGTTCATCCCAAACACGACAAAAAATCAAAATCTTCAGATACTTTGGATTCTCATGGAAAGATTTAGACTTGTGATCTTCTAAAGCCATAGCAGCTACGACAGATTTTTAAAGTGAACTCAGAGCACTTAGAGAATGAAAGGAATTTTACAAAGTTGATCTACCCGCAAAAAAACGCAACAGCGCGTGCACAGCATTCTCCATAAAATTCAGTCCCATATTCACAAACAGGTAACCTAGTTCTTTCTCACAGGTAAAATGGTGAAAAAAATTGCTAAAAATAAATAAATTTAAACAGTTTTAAACTGAGTTTCCTACAGTTAAAGTCATATCACCCTATTTCTAAGAAGCAAAAAACCTTTATAAATTGGTCCTCATTTCGTATCTCATCACAGCTGCTATTGGCAGTCCATGTCTCTCTGGAATACCTTCTTTGTGTGACAAGGATCTTTCCTGGCAGATTGAAGCTTTTGGCCCAATGAATTATTAGTAACATCTGACTCAAGGCTTAAAACTCTTCAGATGTTCTTCTGGTCTTTAGCACTACATGTGTTTCAGCTCATACGTTTCCATATTTTTACAGTATAATAGATCTCTTCACGATTCTTTCCTTATACTTAGGCAGATCAAAGAAAAGAGAGCATGAAGAAAGTTAGTTTAAGAGAAGGCATGAATGTGATTTGTCTTTAGTCACTCTGCACTTGTCAGACTGTGGGTCAGGACAGAAATGCAGCAGCACTGCTGCTGCTTGAGCAGCCAAACTGTAGCAAGAGCACAGCTTTGCAGGTGTGCAATTCACACAGAGCAACAGAAGAAAGGTGCTTTCAAAATACAGTGTTCAGAGAGTTGCTCAGAGTACAGATGTCTGACACAAAGCTAATGAGAGGAAATAACCCAGTTCCAACTGATTCACTTTGGTTTCAGTCAGGGGATGCAGACAGGACTTGCAATCAAATTTTAAATTGGTGGATGCCAATGCAGGTTACAAACAAAGCAGAATGTCAGATTTGCATTGCCCCAGAATGGGACATTGATGGTAATTTCATTTAGAGGTGAATTTCAGCAGTAGTTGTACCAAATTTTATCACAAAATTTGTGCCATTTTGTGCTTTGCTTAATCATAAATACTGAGACCAGATTATTAAACAGAGTAATATTCCTTAAAAGAGAAAACTTTCTAATGTGAACAACTAAAAACAATGCAAAACAATAGGTGAAACAAGATATCTAAAGTTCCTATATTTAAAGAAATATACACATTCCCAATAAATCTTATGACTTTGTTATCTAGTACATAACATTAAAGCCAATTGTGATCCAAAAATATTACCATTGTAATTAGCCTTGCAATGCTGTGCACTGGTAGTGATGGCTACAAAACAGAGACAAAAACTGGGTCTATCTGTGTCAATTGAAAACTGCTGCCTTAGTAAAGGTTAACAGCACAGGACATTTATTCAGGGGAACCTCTGACTTCTGTTTCAGTGCTTCCCACTGTTGTTTTACTCATATAATCATAACTGTGAGTCTCTACATTGTTCTAATACAAATGTGCATCAGAGGGTAGAAGAGATAGTACTCATGTTCAGGGATCTACAGAGTGAGGAAGAAGAAAAAAGCAGAACACGCATCCACGCTGAAGAAGAATAAATTGCTCAGAATTTAATAAAATGTGTTTCGCTTGGCTTATAGAGGTCCTGGGCATGATGGCATCAACCCCCCTGCCCTGGGTTCAGAGCACTCTGAGGGAACAAGTCCATGTCTCCGTCGATCCTCCCCTTTCCCATGCTGATCTTATCCCACTAACTCCCAAATCCCCATTTTCTTTCCCCTAGACTGCAAAATCTAAGAAGGTCTATGCTTAACCCAGTGAGCCTGTTTTCCAATGCCACACACATGCTCTCACTGATTACTTCCCAAACAATTCTTTTTGCAGACAGATGAATTTCTAAGACCAACACTAAAATTAGACTGAAATCTTACTGCATATATCATGAAAAGATCAGCAATGATCTTACTTTTTGTTCTCTATTTATAGAAAAATCCATCTCACTTTTTAATGACTGACCTTGAAATTATTCCTCAAGGGCACTATAGGATTTTGTTTCTGATGCCTTCTTTCAGATACCAGATTCTGTGCAGAACAGTTCCAATCACATTCACAGATACTATAATTCTGACACTTAGCAACATGGTTTTGGCAGCTGTCCCTCTATTAAGAAATCGCTTAAGTAAAATGACATGCTTAATGGCATTAAGTCAAGGTAGAGGGAGCTAAATTCTCCAATTTTTAAATATGTGTACATGTATACCAACACACCTATATTATCAAAAGGAAGTGTTGATAAATGAAGCATTAGCTCTGCCACCCTCACTTTGCATCTAGATTGCAAATTGATAACAGTTTGGAATGAACCTGAACATAAGGAGATCAAAAACCTCAAAATAATAATGTATTTGCCCCACATAGCTACAGCAAAGATTATGACAACTTTGATCAAACATCATGCTTCTACTCTGTTTGAATTAAATCTACAGAATCAAGGATGACATCTCACATCTTAAGCAGGTCTCTGTGAAGATGCACTCACATGAATCACAGAATTGTTTGGGTTGGAAGGGACCTTAAAGATCAACCAGTTTTACCTCCTGCTGTGGGCAGGGACACACTCCACTAGCCCAGGTTGCTCTGAGCACCATCCAACTTGATCTTAAACGCTTCCAGGGATGGGACATCCACAACTGGGTTATCTGTGCCAGTGCTCCCGTGCCCTCAGAGGGAAGAATTTCTTCCTAATATCTAAAACTACTGTCTTTCAGTTCAAAGCCATTCCCCTTGTCCTGTCACTACATGTTCTTGTTCATAATCTCTCTCCATCTTTCTTGTAGTCTCCCTTCAGGAACTTCATGTACCTTTATATACACGAACCTGGCCCTCAGCTCAGCAATCTACAATGATTTTGTTCTCTAAAAATAAAGGTACTTTCCAAAGACTGATTTACAACTTTCAAAACCCATTTTTATAGTGATTAAAATGGTCAAGTCTAGAGGATTCATCCTTTTACCACCATATGTCCATCTTCACTAGACTGTTCATTACCCTCTTTTCCATCCTCACCATCCTACTTAGCCACCTGAAAAAACTCCTACTGCTGCCCATCTCTCTTTTGCCTGTTAATTAAAAGACAAGCATTGAACATGTAGCAACAGGATTGCTACGAATAATTACCCTGGTTGAGTTCATCTGGTAAAACTGAAGATGACCCTCAGTGGAAGAGCCAAATGGTGAGATTTTAATTTATTAAGGTCATTTCAGGATTGTGCTACGAGTTTTAAAATATTTCTTCTTTTAATAGAATAAATTCTGTAGTCTGGTTACAACAACAACATAATATCTGCTTCTAGTGCTGCCTTCAGCTCCTAACAATGGATGGGATAGAGGTCCTGATCCAGTCTATTAGAAGAATTTAATGACCATTAAAAGGCAAGCAGAGATTTGTATCACTCGGTTGTTCAGTGTCATTGTTCCAGTCTCCACAGTGGAGAAACAGCACATTTCTTTTAAGAAAAATATTGCTGGGAACTCACTGCTTCAGCAATTATCTCTGAAACACATTGTTTTCTCAAAGCCATTAACATGTCAGATCATGGCAGTTCTTGACATCCCAACACGCCTTGGAGGGCTGCAATTCAATTTAAGGATCACCTCCTCTGAACAGGCCAACCTGCAAATTTCACAAAATCTGAGAGAAATTCTCAGGGCACACTTTGATCATGCTGCTTCCTAAATTAAAAACAAAACTGTAAGTGTTAAACATCTTTAACAAGACATTAAACCTCAGCCATAATCCAGGAAGGGTCCCTTAATGAGTAATGACATATGTTGTGAAGGCAGTTATCGCCTAATGTTCAATGCTCAAGCAGTACAATGGAATGGCACAGTGTGCAAAAGGGATGTATCATCACTAATGAGAGGATAATTTGAAGCTGCTCTTCTGAGAACCCCAGAGGAGACTTTCCATTGCTGCAGGATGGAGAAGGATGCAATACTCCATCTAATCATACACTTCAAAGAAGAATGAAAAGTGACAATGTGATAGAACAAAAGCTGAGACAGAGACAGAAAATGGGCTTGGACATTGGGAGAGTCCCTGAAAGGGTTAACTTCCTTTGCTCCCCCAAAAAGGTCTTGGTGCCAGTTAGTCATATCTCCTTACTTTTCTCCATCCAGCTGACCACTACTGGCATACTAGACACTGCAGAGTGCTGTCCAAAAGGGGCACATTGGCATGGGTATAGGACTGCTGCGAACACGCACAACTCTGCAAAAGGAGATGAGGTAGGACAGGAGCATGAGAAGTGGTGGGTGAGGACTATGCCCAAAGGCAGATAAAGAATCCAACTCCTCTTTTATAAAAAAAGCATAAAAAATAGAAAACTCTTCAAAATTACATTTTGAAGTTTCCCCCCTCATTTCTTCGCACTATCTTCTTAAAACATGTTATAGTTAGTCATTGTGTTGAGAAGACTTAACTCTGCAGGCAAACGCAGGGTGAAAGAGAAGGGTCTCGCAGGTAACAAGCAGACCTTAACAGTAGGGACAGGAAGTCAGGGGCTACACACAGGAACAGAAAGCAAGAGCTGGGTAGGGGAGGTGGAAAAAGAGCTTCCAACCACAGACAGCCCTGGGTTTGTTGGCAAGGGCTTTTGTGGGGCTGGGGAGAGCAGGGAGTTTATGATGTTTCAGCTGTTAAGTTCGCCTTCTCATTCTAACTGAGAGATGTGCCTGGCCAGTGAGAAACATCACAAGATGTGATGTGGCCACAGGATAGGCTCTCCTGGCTCCAAGATGAACTACTGCACATTCGGGCAGGTTATTTATTCCATACTTCTTTTTCCTTCTGTTAAATATGACTGAACAGTAGCAATGACATTTCCAGGTGATACAAATATTCAAGGCCAACAACTGTACAGTACCCTATAGATGTTGATTTTATTTATCTTTGCCGCCCCACCTTTCTCCCCTCACTTAACAGATGAAAGTGTCTATTCTTGACTATTTGTGCCAGGGAAGGTTTAGATTGGATATCAGGAAAAATTTCTCAACTGAAAGGGTGGTCAGGCATTGGAACATGCTGCTTAGGGAATTGGTAGAGTTGCCATCCCTGGAAGTATTCAAAAGGCATGTGGCTGAGGCACTTGGGAACATGGGTTAGTGGTGAATACAGTGGTGCTGGTTTAATGGCTGGACTTAATGATCTTAGGGAGCTTTTCCAACCTTAATGACTCTAAGATTTTATGTTGACTCTAAGAAATAAATGAAAAAAACCTATCAAAATGTAATAAGAAAACTCACCTATTATGAACAGAATCAACGGGAAAAAAGACAATGGGCCTGATTATTTTGCACACCATTTCTTCATGTAAGAAGCTGTTAAAGTCCATAGAACCAACTGATCCTCTCACATTCTATTATTGGTGGTTTTACAGAATTCTAACAAATTTCTCTCTTGACCAGGTGGACCAGCATGCACTAAACTGGCACACTGCTGGCATCTCCTTAGTTACTAATTCCTTGCTCTACAAGACAGCTTTGCACACAAAGAAGAGAGATGTCAAAATTTCTGCTCTCACTGTCAGCCTGAAGGCAAAGGAGCCAGTTCTGCCCCTCTAACAGGGAAGGAACACATGGCTTGGAAGGAATAGGAGTTTGAATCAAAGACAACAGGTACTCAACGTAAAGCCTGCCTATGATTTTATTGGCACTCGTGCAAAATTGCCATTCCCTGTCAAGTACTTTTTACTTTGCTGTTTTTTCAATTGTTTGATTGGGGTTTTTTTTAAGGCCTATCTTCAGAAGCTTAAAGGGAAAGCTGCTGGAGACCACTTGTAAATGCTTCTTGCGTTACTGAAAAAGCCTCGATTGGGTTGACAGAGTATTATTTAATAATGAAATGTGTAGCTCAGCCCTCCTCCCTCAACCCTTCCCCTCACATAAAGACATCTGCAAATTAAGTGAATAACAATCAATATGAGATGCCACCATTCGCTGAAGCAGGCATTACTGGTTTCTATCTGATTGTTCCTGCATTTAAATCAAGGGAACTGCTTCCAGAGACAGTGACGGCATGACACTACATTGCAAAAGTTACGAAAGGCATCAGAGCTCTGTTGGACTTGTATCATGTCTACTAAATTCCAGTTGCTTCTTCTGCAGCAAACTGAGCTCTGTAGAGAAGGTCTTTCAGATGAAGCTCAGCTAGCCTACTAGCCTGTCCCTGTCAGTGGGCAATAGTTTAGTCCTAAGGAAGAGCCTAAGAACAGGCTTATTATGTGGTGACTCTTTTCCCAAACTTTTCCCCACCTTCTAATACTCAGTAGCTTGGGGGCTTCTTGAGCCCAAGGTCATGTGTACTAATGTGAGTAGTTCTACAGCTCTCTCTGTTGGTTTTGCAGATGGTACGTAACAGTTTCATCTGATGCCCTGCAGATTGCTCAGGGACAGGACCAGCACACAACCAGCCTTTTTCAGCCTCTCTGCTGCTCTGTCATGTCTCTGCTAATGTCTTTTCCCAGCTTGCTCTGTCATTTCTCACACAGAAATGGTGTAAGGACCCTGTCTAGTGTCAATGTCAGTCGCTGGTTCATTCCCAGTTCTACCATGTCCTTTTCAGACAGGTGCTCTAAAACTGCATAATATTTACTGTGCAGGAGACCATAGACATTTTCTGTTATAGAAACTTCCACTTTGCTGTCTGTTTCTTTCCCAGCAGTTTCCAGCATTTGAATTCCTTCTTTTTGGCAACTATCAAGTGCTGATTTGGCATTTCACAGACACACTTATGATAGCTTCAACACCTCAGTCCTTGGCAATAGCAAGCAGCTGAGAGCACAACATTTTTAATGTGGTGTTAGGATTTTTTTTCTTAAACATACCACTTCAAAAATTAAATATAACTGAACAAAATATTGCAATACTTAGAATTTGAGGTGACTACGTGAAATTCAGATTCCAAACTCAGATTATTGACCAAAATGTCTTCATCTCTGTTTTGTTTTTTTGTGTTTGGGGTTTTTTTTCCTGGTTGCTCGATTCCTCAGTTTCCTAGATGACTACCCTACTTTAAGCATGGGAGAGTAACCTCTTTTTTTCACTGTGTGGTGCACAGCCTTCACCCTCCTCCCAAGTGGAGAAGCAGGGTGCTTAAGCATTCATGGGGGCAGAAAAAGGGACAAGAAAACCATTTTTGTTCCAGGAAGACAGTACAAGGTCATGTTACTATGGCAGCATGAACCATTTCCCCTCATTCCAGCTAGTATGACAACTTCGCCCATAGTTTATTCCCTGGGAAGCCTAATCCAGAGTTCAGACTGGGGGTGGGAGGTGCAGGTTAGAGGTCAACAGCAATGTGACAATGGCCTAGTCAAGAGAAGAGACAGCTATGATACAGCAGAATCAAGGAGTCAGTTCACCAGTCACTAGGGGGGCTGGCTCCTACAGAGGGGTTAGAATTCATCCCCTCGCTTTAGCCTAAAGTTCCTGATTTAGCTGCTCTGTGCTCAGCATACAGAAAGCCTGAATGATGAACAATAAAGATGACACTGGAGCAAACAGTAACAGATGAGAAGACAGTGCTGACAGGAAAACTGTGGATCATGTGCCCAGTGCCAAGCTGTATTTACTAGCAAAATTACTGCTATATTTACAGGCATCTTAGATGAATGCTGTTATTTTCCCTGCATCATTTCTTACAATTGTGAATAACATACTAACTGGACATAACCTCCACACAGAGGCTGCAAGAAGAGAAGCAGAAGTTTCTGAATAAATGTGTGTGTATATGTAAATTCCCCAATAAAAAGGGCCCAGTGTAGACACTAATATATTTTAAAAGAGCAACAGCTAAAACCTGTATGTGAGTTAAAACACTCACTTCCTAAACCTTACAAAAATAAAGATACATGATTTGGTTTTCTTTCACTCAGCAGTCCAGGGAAAAAGAAAAAAAAGGACAGACAAGCAAGTAAAGAAATTCACTATTCACACTGGCAAGAACAAAGCTCTGTGAGATCAAGGTTGCTCAGGTTTCACTGGTCTCTACACTACAATCCTGAGAATTATTTATAAGGAAATCTGGAATTCCAACAGCAGGTACAGAAGCTGCAAATGTCTCAGGGAAAGCAACATGGAAGACACCAAAGCTGACAACTGTTTTCTAAATATTTACAGGCCAAACCAAAAGATTCACTTGAAATGCTTTCATCAGCCAACTGAAAGTTCTGAATCCAGCAGCACGTCACTGAACAGTCCAAATGCTGAAAAGAATTCTACCAATGTCCCAAATGTGTGAGAACACCATAGTGGCATATCCTTAACTAACAGTTCATGGACAGTGCTCTGTTTTTGGGCAAGGGCAAATTGCAAACATATTCCACTAAGAAACAATTCCAATTAAGGAGGAGAGTAATGTAACACAAATTAAATATAATAAAGAGCTGCTGTTGAAAAGCAGTAAATTTATTAAGACACTATAGAACTGTAAGCATATGGTGAAACAGTGATTTAAAAGACCATACCAGAATGACTGGATCTCAATACTTAAGTGATATTTAGGCCTTTTAGCAGCTCACATTACAAGGACTTCTCCCCCAATATTCTTCCTTTAATGTGTGACAATAAGGCTCATGTACATGGAATATCCATTGCATACCTAGAATCAAGCCATTTAGCCTCCACTGGAATCCCATCAAGAAAAATCAGTCCAGACTCAGCTTTATAGTGCAGCAGCTAAACCATGATTGGTACCTGAGCTAGACAGCCTGAAGTTATATCAGGTACATCTACATTGTGCTATAATAATTTCTGTGACTGCAGGGTAGACATCTGTAGCCTCTGGAGAATTACTGTCAAGGCCTCAGGAAAAACCCGACCAATGCCTTTCTGTAGCAGATGAATGCAATGAGAGATTTTCCCAGAGAGAAAGGTGTGAGTGAGTAAACAGACATAGTTCCTGGAAAAACCTAACATGCACACCTTGTTTCCCTATCTGTAATGTGAAAACTGACTAGTCCTGTCCTATTAGAAAGGGAGTTGGCAGCTAAAGAGACTTACAGGCATAATTCCTCTTGCCCTGCATAAGGTAGGATGCTATGGGATGAAAGGATCTTGTAGGCTATTCCACAGGAAGCACTACAATTAGCAACGGAAATGGAAATGCAACACTGTTTCCTGCTACAGGAGTGAAATTGAAATTTACAGCACAGTTGCACTCTTGGACAATGTAAGACAGTTCTCTGTTATAGTCACCATTGCACCTCAGTGTACTGTGAGAGAAGGAGGAAGCCTGGATGGAGAACGCGGTAGGCTGAACTTTAGTGACCCAACTTACTCATCACCTTCACATGGCATCTTCTTTCATTCTCTTATTTGGAAAAGAATAGCATAGTTCAGTTGGAAGAGACACACAACAATCCTCTAGTCCAACAGATGTTAGTCATCAGCAGAGATGGAAAACCAAAGTCTCATTTCACAACACCAGAAAGGAGAGCAAATTGCACTACGGAACAGAGGGTCAGAGCAATAGGTGGATATTAACAGCAGAAAATTTTCAGCTCTGAAATGTATAATACATGCATCACTGAGTTTTCTTAGAATGAAGGAAATTCAAACTTCCATGAAACACTTCCATTCCAACAATAACTACAGTGACTGACAAGGCTAGCATAGCAAATTTCTTTAGAACAGACATATTTGTAAGACTAAAATGCATCTTAAGGAGTCAATTGCTAAAAGTTTTTAGGTTAGACTTGGGTATCTTAGTAGTTATTTAAATATTTTGGCTACAGCCTCCAATTCAAAACTACAAATTGTAAACACTGAAAATCAAAATAAGCAAGAGAGAAAAAAGCATGACAATGCTTCCTGCCAAATGGAGGCATTCCACAAAATGGTCCCTTTTTCTCAGGCTTTAGGACAGACATCACTTTCCTCAAGGAAGACTGTGACAATTCACATGTATGCATCTGCAAAATATACTGTTTTTCTTAATTCTCTATTGGAAGCTGCTAAATAATGTCCATTTAGTAAGTAGAAAACTATTGAAACTTAATTTCCTAAGGAAGTGTTTTAATTTTCTGTAGTTACTAATGCATAACAGAAGAATTAAAGTGGCTAAAATGCTAACTAAGTTTTAAATCTCTTTCTAGTCAAGCCATAAAACAAAGATAAATGATGTAGGTCTGGGGCCAAATTATCTTCAGAAGGATCAGATTTATTTACTGAACATGCAGGATGCAGAGA